>NC_054538.1:66640677-66898177 GCF_017654505.1 Polyodon spathula | reverse complement strand
AATCAGGTTATTCTTAACTTAGTTGACTGAAGTTTGAACCATACAGTGCATTATGCTGTTTGTGATTGCATTCCCTTTTCCAGGACCCCCCTTGCAAATGAGGCCTAGGCCTCAGTGGGGCAATCATCTGGTTAAATAAATGAATAGATTCTGCTAAGCAAGTGTGTGGCGGAGAGGTCTAACTTGGTGTTGTGTGTTTTTGCAGGTATATCCGCATTGTAGGCACTCACAACACTGTGAATAAGGTGTTCCATGTGGTGGCGTTCGAGTGCATGTTCACAAACCGACCCTTCACGCTGGAGAGAGGCCTATTGGGTAAGAGACCGCATTGGGGGAGATTAGCATACCACACAATAAAATAGGTCTCAAAACCAACGTGTGTGTGTGTGCTTTTTCCTACAGTTATTCCACAGATATAGTTTCTTACAAACAATATAAAATAAGTAGCCTTTACTTAAAAATGAACAAACAAATAATGAAAGTATTGTGAGTGAAATTTAATGAAGTAGATTTACTAAGAAAAAGTGTACAGACTCCAAAAATTGTAGGTGCAAAGTGCAACATTAAATCCGTATGAGAAAAACATTCCTCACAATGGTTTGCTTGGATGCCACGTTAATGCAAAACTGAAATATTTACATTTGTTTATCAGTTCGGATTTGGAGGACTGCACCTTTTAAGTGTAGTTTTGGATTATTATTATTATTAAGATGTTTCCAGTACAGAAAAAAAGGTTACAGAAGTCTACAGATGTGACTGGACTAAATGTATGCATACTATATACTATTTAAATGTGTATGATTACAAAATGTTTTTTTGTAATCATTACCCAAAAAAGATCTAGTTATCCAGTTCTGGATTTTCTACCCATGATGACCTGTATTCACAATCCAGAAGCAGAGAGGAAATATATATATTTTTGTTTATTTATTCATTTTATATCTGTGATAGTAATACATTTGACCCATATATTATATATGTTTATATATTCTCATGTTTCTTAAAGTATAGTCAAACATCTGTTTTCTTTTTTTTTTTCTCCAGCACCTTGATTCTTCCACTAAGGGCTATATGACTTTGGGAGGTTTATGTCAGCAAGTGTTTTCTTTCTATCTCTTCTGGGCCTATTTTTATTTTCCTGCTGTGTTGTCTTTGTTTCGTCGAGATCTTCTGTTATTGGAATGAGCCTTTCTGTTTGAGTTGCTGGCATTCCTTTGTCTCACTTGGTGTTTTTTTAATAACATTTTTCTTGCGCCAGAGTGGAAGAAAATTGGTTACGAACTGTTTTAAAAGCTTCAGGAAATCATGATGATGTTGGAAGGCATATGGAATATTAAAGAAATATATTTCTGTATGTACTTATGTACAAACATGAACTATACAAGGACATAGTTCTTGCAATAAAGCGTGCTGTTACCATTGTAACACAGAATATAAGTCTGTTTCTAACTCAATCACAGACCTGTGCTTAAATCAGATCTCACGTTCATGTGAGTTTCTCCATGGAAAGGGTGATGTGTTATTGTGTGGTTGGATGTTGAGTTCACTTAGTCACATCCCAGCAGCACAGAGGAAACTTCTTGGTTACCTCCTCGTTCTAACTGTTTTGTTAGTTTGTTAATAGTTTAGTTTCCAAAGTTTAATGTTACTACATTGACTGGTGAAGTCTGTTTAACTTGCCAGTCGCCCCCCTAGCAGTTCCTTGATATTAAGCGGAGTGTGACATTAACCAAAGCGGTTTAATCAGGAGCTTGTTTCCATTGCTATGGGAATATGAGGCCCCTCTGTGTGTGTGTGTGTGTGTGTGTGTGTGTATGTGTGTGTGTGCCTGCACTGGTTTGTTGCTTCATTATGCCCGTCTGTGGTGTTGCTAACGCACCCCTCTCCCTTTCAGTGGCCTCAGAGAATGTGGCGACGATCGCGGCCTGTGCCAGCGTGATCGAGGGGGTGAGCCGAAGCCGAAACGCCCTGTTGAACGGTGACACCAAGAACTATGACTGGGACTCGGGGTACACCTGCCACCAGCTGGGCAGCGGGGCAATCGTGGTGCAGCTCGCTCAACCCTACATAATTGGATCAATAAGGTGAGGGGAGGGGGCAGAGAGGGGACAGGCGTACGTGACTGGAGGATCAGTTAGGGGAGAGTAGGAGCAGAGAGGGCACAGCCCTGCATGATTGGATTACAGTGCTAGCAGGTTGTGTCAAGAATATGCTACTGTGGATTTAGAATGAGTGTCAGTTTCTTCTCCTTCACCTGGACTGGATTGTTCACTGTGAAGGAGCCTGTAGCTTCAACGACCCACCTCTCCCTCCTGCTTCTTATCCGAACAGGCTTTCCGATCCACGTCTGTCTTGACATGTATTTGAATTAGTGTAACAGTTTTATTGTATGCCTTTGCCCTTGCAATACTGCATGTCTACATATCTCTTGTTCTATCTATCTGTGTCTGACGGTGTGTGTGTGTTGTAATACTGTATGTTTCTGACTTCCTGCTTGTCGGCATGTGGAAATTAGCTTCACAGAGCTGTTTAAACCCAGCCCTTGGTGCAGCCCATGAAAAATACATGCAATCAACCAGGCTAAATTAGCAATTAATTCAACAGCGTTCTCTGAGATGCTTTTAATTCACTATTGTTCATTAAACATTCACCTTGACACTTAAAGCAAACCCCTTACACGTTCTTTTTAGAAGCTGGTGTATGGGGCTGAGCGATGTGCCCATTAAAACTTTACAGATCTGCCACCATAATCACACTACAACAGGACTGCCGTCAGTCCAGATATATGTGCATCCAGTTTAAATTAAAGTTTAAAAGAGTCTTCAACCAAACACTGCTGGGAGGTAGATGCTTCCACTGCATCAGTCCCTAGAGAAAGCGCTGGGCTGCAGTGTGGATGGCAATGGGTTTGAGTAGCTCAGTGTATAGTGCTGGACTGCAGTGTGGATGGCAGTGGTTTTGAGTATCTCAGTTGTTAGAGTGCTGGGCTTCAGCATGGAAGGTGGTGGGTTTGAGTAGCTTGGTGATTAGAGAAAGCGCTGGGCTGCAGCGTGGATGGCAGTGGCTTTGAGTAGCTAAGTGTATAGTGTTGGGCTGCAGTGTGGATGGCATTGGGTTTGAGTAGCTCAGTGTTTAGGGCTGGGCTGCAGTGTGGATGCAATGAGTTTTGAGTATCTCAGTGGTTAGAGTGCTGGGCTGCAGTGTGGAAGGTCCTTGTACAACAAGGACATCTGTAATTTATGGAAAACAAACAAGATCAGCCGACCACAGCTTTTCATTGGGGTGAGAGCTCTGGAAGAAGGCAGTACCGTTTGGCCTTGGCAATTTCCTCCTGTAATGTAGAGCATTAATGTTATCCTTTAGAATCCCATTTTTATGAAATCAGCCTTTTATGAAAGGTTTCAAAGTTCAAGACAATATTTCCTTGGGCAAACAAAACCCTTTTTTCAAAGTAAATGTATTATGATAGCTGCTTGCTTCACATAAGTTATTAAAGGCCCACAGATTTCAGTGGTTAATGAACTACACAGGGGACAATCCTGCATTTATATGAAGCTGCTCACTGGCTGTGTGCGACGACAGGCCTGGCTGTCTCACAGGGACCAGTACCTAATTAGCTCTGCTGTTCTCGGAGAGGGGATTTCATGCGACTGTCCAGGAGAGATCTCAGCTCTCCTGTGCTCACAGAGGAACAGGCTTTTTAATGATTCATTTGTGAGGGAAATCAAAGTGCAGGTGAAGAAACGCAGCAAAGACACCAGAGCGTTTACATACCCCGCTGCTCTCCAGTTTCATAGGGACCTGAGATGAACTCACTCGAAGTGTGTCCTGTTTCTTTTCTGTGACGGTAGAGATGCAGTGTCTGATCACACCCCTGACAGCCAGTGCTGTGACTCACAAAACATGTGAGTTGATTTCACGTGGTTTCAGTCTCACCTCTGAGCGGATAAATAAATACAAATAAAAAAGGTAACAACTATACCTAATTCAAATAGACAAATGTTTCTGCTTGTGCTTTTTTCAGTGTAGTAGACAAAATATGAATTATCTTATTGTTTTACCTTAGAATTTTAACAAGTGTTTTTTTTTTATATATATATATATATATATATATATATATATATATATATATATATATATATATATATATATATATATAATTTAATTAGATATAATGTAGATAAATGAGAAGCAGCACATTTTCTATTCCAGCACTATAGATCTCATTCAGCTCCATAGCAAAATGCTATTAGAGCACCAGTGTTAATGCAATTGAGATAATGTATTTGAAAGACTTAATTGTCACTCATATAAGCCCTAATCTTGATCGCTTGAGTCATTTTTTTTTTAATTAAAAAGCAGAAAGGGGGAGGGGGGAGAAAGCACATTTGGATTAGAGATGCGATTATAATGAAAGTGGTCTGTTTCATTGCTGGTTTGCGTTTGTGTGATTTATAATGAAAGTGATCTGTTGCATTGCTGGGCTGTGTTTGATGTGGTTTGTAATGAAAGTGATCTGTTGCATCGCTGGGCTGTGTTTGATGTGGTTTGTAATGAAAGTGACCTGTTGCATTGCTGGGCTGTGTTTGATGTGGTTTGTAATGAAAGTGATCTGTTGCATCGCTGGGCTGTGTTTGATGTGGTTTGTAATGAAAGTGATCTGTTGCATTGCTGGGCTGTGTTTGATGTGGTTTGTAATGAAAGTGATCTGTTGCATCGCTGGGCTGTGTTTGATGTGGTTTGTAATGAAAGTGATCTGTTGCATTGCTGGGCTGTGTTTGATGTGCAGGTTGTTGCTGTGGGACTGTGATGACCGGAGCTACAGCTACTACATTGAGTTCTCCACCAACCAGCAGCAGTGGACAAAGGTCATCGACCGCACAAAGGGTGGCTGCAGGTCAGTGCTCTCCGTTCTGTTATTTACAGCAAGAACACTCTCCACAGAAGGTTGCTCCTTGCAGCCGACCTATTCCTGGTGTCTGTCACCTGCATGATTTTGTTCTAGCTCACTTCTCCTCCTCTACTTTCCATGGCTTCATTGCTAAATCGCAGCTGCATTTTTTTGTATTTATTTATTTTTTTGCTGACAGTCATTACTTTGTGAGATGCTGTTAGGTTTCATTTTAAGAAAAGAAAGTGGTCTGTAAAGACTGTGTTAGTTTTATAAAGCATGTGTAAATACCACAGAATCAAGACACAATTAAACTAGAACCATGAGTCTGTCTTCCTGAGTTCAGTAGGAGACTAAACACACAAGTTGTGTAAATCTAAGCGACCTGTATGGGGAAGAGAACATGTTTTTGAAAATCTCCCACTCCCTTCAGTTGCTCCTATCTCATAAACTGTTTGAGATGCCAGCTTGATATTTTCAGTGTTATGGAAAGCGCTCAGGTAAAATTTAACAGTACCCTTCAATTTGAACTGTGACCTACCATAGTTTTCAGATATATTTGCACACTGCTGTAAAATGGGCGCCATGTATTTTTTGTCATTACTGAAATGAGTTTGTTGTATTACACAATCCTATATCTACAAGCAATATGCAGCAGGCTGTCACCTAATAACACTACTTTGGAATATTATCACATGGTACAAGAAAATGTAGTAATTTCACAAAGCTGCCGCCGCTGCACTGTTAAAAGCTGTGTGCTAAAGGCATCAGTGAGCTTGACCTTGATTTCTGGGAGTATAGCTTCCACGTTGATACAGAAAGTTCCTGACCGGAAACCTCAAGAGGCAGAACATGAGATGAAGAGTTCCTATCCTGTCATTAACTTCCTTTCCAGATATCACTGTAGAGAGCTGAGCTTTAATAATACCTCCTATTTGCATACCTGTGTGACCCCCTGAGATACCAGAACACAACCCCCAGTGTCATAAAAGGTCAAAACAATGTTGAAGCACAAAATACTAATTCAAATTTAAATGCAAACAACAACCGTATCAGTTCTGTGCAAGTATGTCAAATCGTAATGTAGTCCGCTTCAGAGTCTAACTCTTATTACACCAGGATGGTTGCCCTCAGTGGAATGGTGTTTGCATTTTGAGCTAACAAGTTCCGAGTCGAGAGAGACGAAATTTCTTTCGCCGACGCTGGCGGATGCACTGACTGGCTGGCTCTACTAGACAGATTGTGTTGTGCTAATTGTGTTGTGCTAATTGTCTTGCAAAGCCATCTGGACAGATGTGTTTTTCTAGCTGACATTTCTCGTCTGCAGCTAACATCTCTCATCTGATTTGAGGCAAATTTCCTTAATTAATTGATTAACTGGAGTGAGCGGCTCTGGCTTTAGCACTAGCTGCTGATCCAACAGGCTTATCTTGGTTCGGGTTCACCTCGAAAGAGAAACTGAGAAATGGGACAACACAGCCGGGAGTCAAGCTCTGTGTGACTGGAGTGTTAGAGGCAGTGTGCTTCACTGTGGGTGAGGGACAGGGAGAGAAGTTGGCTGAGTGCAGTTAAATATACATATATTACAATACAGTTCATAGCTATATAGATGCCAGATGTAATAGATTTGGTTATTGTTTACTGTCCAGAGATTGACAATGATTTAATTGTGCAGCAGCTTCCCTAATTAGATGATGAGCTGAAATGTCTTCAGTCAAAAAAACAGGCACGGCAATTCAAGGCGTTACCAAAAATGAAAAACAGTTCATGCATCGTGAGTTTTGTACTAAAGCAGGGTCGACTGTTGCAGGGAAAAGGGAGTTTATTTCAAACGGATGAACAACAGTGAAAGTATAAACACTATAATAAAGCAACTGAAATGTTAATTTTTTTACATGCACACTGTATTGAAAACTGCTTATTCAATTGTTTAGCACAAGCTATTCCGAGAGTACCAGAATCTTGGACAGTATACAGCTGGCTGTTCATTCATCCCTTAAGACAGACACATGCACAAACTGAAGTACTAAAAATAAATCCCAACTGTGTGTACTGCTAGTTTGAGAGATACTAAGTTTAGTTTCAGCTGTTTTTGTTCTCACTGGTATCCTGTGCTTGGCAGGCTGTGTTTAGTAATTAGCTCTTCCAGGAGAGGGAGAAGCTGTCACCAGTATTGCATCTCGCTGCACACAGCTGTGCTATACCTCTTCCTGCTCCTTTGTGTTTTACCTGCCAGGATAAGCAGTCACACCGTTTCACAAGCAAGGAGTTTGTCTCTGGGCTGTATTTATTACTGTATATAGGCAGATAGAGCCCCTCACCTTTAACAAAATAACTCACCCTCTGTTTAACTTGCCTCACAAGACAGAGAGACAGGCAGACAGAACAACACCATCATGCTGCAGCATTACAGGACAGTCTGTTCATTAGACCTCTTTTGTAGTCCTTACTGTTGTTGCATGGCTGGGAATTTGGGATTCTGAGAGGGTTTTTTTTTTTTGGTGGAGCTGGAGCCATGAGAGTGAGCAATAATTGTCTAAATTAGTTCGGTGCTTTAAATGAAGCTGAGCATAGTTAAAATGTAATTAAATATGACAGGCTCAAAGGATGCAGGCATGACTCTTGAATACTAATAATCAATTACTGTAGCGCCTGGGGGGCTGGCAGCAGAAAGCAAAGAAGACAGGATCACAGAGGGAGTAGAGTAGGTACATACACATTGCACTGGGCTACAAGACTGGGACTGGTGCTAGGGGGCTATACAGCTAACAGGACTGGCACAGCATTTTCTAATGCCTTAGGTGGGTAAGTATCATTGCTAAGAATGTAGAGCGGCACTTTTTTTTTTCCTTCTTTTTTCTTTAAATTTAGTCATTGCCAGTGGTTTTTACCCTGGTTTGCTCCCCAGTTTGGAATTATTATTTTTGTCCCAATTCACCGTTGCAACCCTCCGGTGTCTGAGGAAACAGAGGCTGAAACACACATCTTCCAAAACGTATTCCTGCCAATCTGTAATTTTTCGCACTGCGGATCCACAGCGAAGCCACCAGACCTATAGTGCTGGAGGACAACATAGATCTGAATGGCTCCACTGCAGACCCGCAGGCACCCTATCAACCACAGGGGTCGCTGTGACATAGCCTGGATTCGAACCTGCGATCTTCAGGCTGTAGGGCGCATCCTGCACTCCAAGAGGAGCGCCATTACTGGATGCACCACTTGGGAGCCCTGAGAGAGGGTCATTTGACATGCTAAACGTGGCTTTGATTGGCCTGGAAATGTGCACACTGTTAAATACTGTATCTCCCCGCCAGCTTGCGTTCTGATCTCCTGCGATCTCAGGAGCGATGTAGAGCTGGTCCTGGACTAAGGACTTGGATGAGAGACCTAGTGGCTCAGTAAGAGCTGTCTTCAAGCCAGATGACAACCATTTTAAAGGTTTGCTAAAGTAGAAGCATAGTAAAGCATCGACAGGCTTTGTAAAGCCCAGATAGGTACGGTAAAGCATAATGAAAAACACAGCAACCTGTGATAAACTGTGGTTAATGCGAAGTATAACCATGGGAAAAGGTTTACTGTGGTAAACTTTAATAAGGGACATGCTGCCAGTCAGTCAGGTGAAGGAAAGTACTTGAGTAGTCCTTGCGGGTACTGACTCCTTTTACAGCTCACTGTTGAGCTACGTGTCTGTTTGTCTGTAAGCTTCTGATTGAATAACAGAGATGGGAGCCTGAATGCTCTGATCATCGTATTTCCAGATCTCCTATCTATAGAACCTTAACGGCAGGCTAGAAACTAAGCCCCACTGACTGAATCATTTTGTTGTCTCCCACAAAAACACAGGCGTTACATTCCTGTTTGGCAAATTCAGAGTAATTGCAAGCTATTGACAGCCCCTGAAATCAAAGTGTTGCCTTTTGTATGTGCGAGAGGATGCAGAGTAATAGAACAGGATTGCCTATCCAGGAGACAGTAAATGCTTTGGATGATTGAAAGGGAAAGAGTGTCCTGGTTGAGTAATGACTGTGTTTAAAAAAAAAAAAAAAAAAAAAAAAAAGAAAATTATATGCAACAATATGTAAGGCACAAGAAGCCACAGCAATAAGTGCTGTAAAACCGTATGTTGTGTTCTGTTCTGCTTTCACACCAGGATCAAACCTCTGGATCTTAGAGAGGGTGTCTTTAAAACCAGCCGCTGGGAGCCACTCATCTACAAACTGCATTATGATTATAATGATAACCCTCCACACACTCCATCAAAGGTTTTAGGCTCTTTTGAAATCACTGGCTTGCTCAGGTCAAACCTTTCAGCTGATTTTCCACTTCATCAAATAAAACCTGTCTTTTAACACCTGCTAAGATGTTTGTGAAAGATTGTTTTAAGACTTAGTGGTATTAATGACGTCTTCAGGAACTTAAACTACACAACCCTAACACAATAATTCCAGTAACTCTTGCAACTATTAAAGTTTAATTTTTTTGCCAAATCGACAGTTAATATCGATGTTTATTCTTGAGCGAATGTACCAGGTTTTTTTTTTTTTTTTTTTTTTTGGTCTTTATTTTTCAATTCAAGCAGCGAATGGGTGAAATCGACCTTTATGCTTTAAAAACTGCTTATGCCATTGTGAAATTATAATTCAATATGCAACAAAACCATGGTTACCAACATATATTATAATAGAACATTCTAATTGAAATAACTTTTGGTCATACTGGAGCAATACCTTGTAAAGATAAAGATCCTACACAATTAAAAAATTGTCTCAAATAAACTGCAGAAAACGCAGCATATTAACGTGTATAGCATACATTTACTAGTAAAAAATAATATGCACAGAACAAAATAGATAGTTGAACAGAACTAACGTGCACTTATTCAGAATTTGAGCCCCCCCCCCCTCCTGCTTCAGCACATCTGGACCCGGATACTGTATTTCCACCTCCCTCCACATGTAGCACTGAGCAGAATCGCTTCAAAACAAAAAGCATGCATTAAATCATAAGGGAAACCAGCAATGGATTCTTGTTTTTTTTCTGCGTTTTCACCAAGCAAGCTTCCTTTGTACTTTTTAAAGTTTCTGAGTGCCTTCCTTCATATTTTTATGACCTTGTGATTGCATTCTGTTTGCCTTCGCGGTGACTTCTGCTCTGCACAGTTTTATACCAGTTACATACCAGGATATTTTCTTCATCTCCTGTGCCACGTTTCTTTATAGTTTTCACTTAAAAATCAGGGTATTCAGCACAATACTCATTTAGTGTTTTCCTCTTGCACCACATTTTTAACATGTAACTGTCACCCTGTATATACACTTTATCCGCTAATTTCAAAGTCGGCACATTGAATGACAGGCACTATAGCTGGCAAATGAAAGTGCAGTCGGTGCCAGTTTTGGTGGTTGACAGGCATTTAAACTAAAGAGAGAATTCTAACACTGCTTCAGTCAACCAGATCGGTCTGAACAGGGTGAAACTACAGTACTAACGGACCACTGAGATGACTGACAGCAGCCCCCAGGCATTCAGAGCAGAACGGAGACGGACAGACAGTAAGTTTAAAAACTACACAAACTAGACAGGATTTCTAAGTGATTATTTTTGGTAAGAAACTACATATCTTCTATAAATCTATTTCAATCAAACTCATTTTTTGGGAATTCGACGTTTAACAAGCTTTGCAGATGGAAAAATAATATATACCTTTTCATCGTTCAACGAATATATTTTCGATATATAGATATATATATATATATCTATATCTATATATATTATAATATATATATAATATATATATATTTGCTACGATATTTCGTTAGTCTAAGCAATCAGATTACAAAAGGAATGTTTTTCTTATGTGTGCAATACCATTTTTTTCTTTACATATAAAAAAAACCTTTATGTCAGGGGTCTGAATACTTTTGCAAGGCACTATATATATATATATATATATATATATATATATATATATATATATATATATATAATTGACATGTATTTTGGAAAACAGGACCTTAAAGTCCCGTCAGTACTTAAAGGACTTGTCGCTAAGATAAGACAGGACCTTGAAGTCCTGCCAGGACTGAAAGCATTAAATCAGAAAGCACTTTTTTTTTTTTTTTTTTTTTAAGTTTTTACTGGAAACCTGCAAACTAAAAAGCCACTCGACTCATTCTGTCAATCATAAAGACAGGATGTAGTTTGACTGATGCCTCTTCTTGGCTTCGCCTGTTCTCTAAACCACCCGCTGGACTAAAACTGTTTGTTGCAGAATGCATTGACCTTTCCCTGTCTTCGATACTCATGTTAGCAACTCATCTCTCCAGCCTGGAGCGATGTTAACAATACATACCAGCCAGGCACACTGACACCCCATGCTGAGGAAACACTACCTGACCCGTCAAAACAAAGATCAAATTAAAATCAAGAAGTGTTTTCCAGACTCCTCAAAAGAGCACCAGTGCTTGCTCCGCGTTCATGTCAGGGTCCTGTTGAGTCTGTACTGTTCCTGCAAGTGTAGAAATACTAAAAGAAACGCTATAAATTCAGTGACAAAACGTTTCATTCCCAACTTTTAAGACATTGAGAAAGACTTCTAGTCGAAACGTTTGTAAATTCAGCACCATTGAGTCAAAGAACCCCCGAAAGCGGAAATCGTTTTGTTTACGGCCATGTGTCTTCAGTTTATATTACAGGTGGAAGAGAAAGTATTTTTTAAAACCTAAATTAAACAGCTCAGTTCCTGGTGACTCACCTGGTCATTCTGCTGTTGGATTTGAATGAATGCAATGTAGATTTCTAAAAGGAGATTCGGTAAAGGACTCTTCAACCCTAGATACTAAAAGCGGCTCACACTGTGTATCATGTGAACCATTGTGTGACTGTGTACTGCTGAATTACTGTAGTTTATCTAGACTCAACAGAAGCATCAACCGTGAGGGTGCCTGACTGTCAGTCACATTTTGAAGTGATATTAGTGACAGTGAAGGGATGCTTTTATACTGTACCACCTTACCCATTTAGGAATGTTTGATTTTTCTCTTTCTGCTTGTACCGATACTCCCTCATACACAGATGCTAGTCATCCTATAACCCTGTGTCAGTTTTTTTTGAATGCTTCATTTTGACCTGTTCAGTAATAAAAGCTGACCACAGTAAAAGCATATCAAAGTGTAATAAAGCACAGTGGGAGCATGGTAAAGCACTGTAATCAATAATGAGGTACTGTGTGGTAAAGCATATTAAAAACATGTCAAACCATGGTAATCTATGGTCCATGCCTAGTGTAACCATAGGGAAAGCATGATAAAACTGCAAAAATACCATTCTAAACTTTAATAAGGGGTGTGTTGTGTAGAATTCTCTATTGCTGTTTCTGGTTCGACCATCATCATTTAGATCTAGTATTTAGAGATAGTGTTACGGTGAGCCTGTCTGTCACACAGGCTTGATAATAATAGTGGACTTGCAATTAATACATTTCATTGTGGTCCAGTAAGTAAGCACCCTAGATTGTCTCCAACCCCACACACCCTTCAGTGGAGTCTCATTTAAAATGAAATAAGGCTTCTCTATATTCACTAACAAACTGCATTATTCCTTTCAGCCCTGAAAACATCCAAAAGTTGGGAAATTATATTCACACTTTCACGAAAACAAAGCAAGAGGCAACAGTCATGTTGCTTGCAACCTTGCCGCTACCCCAAGCACTATCTACTACCTGCAGCCATCTGCTGGTCAGATCGGTGTACTGCGCATGTGGCCTCAATACGCTGCTGCTTTCTACACTGGGCGGGCTCCTCAATAGTGTTGTCATGCTTGTGTTGCAGGTCGTGGCAGACACTTACCTTTGAGAGGCATCCTGCTTCCTTCATCAGGATCGTGGGGACACACAACACTGCCAACGAGGTGAGATTGCATTCAGCATTGGAGCCTTAATTACCCCCTGTTGGAGAGGAAATCCCTAGCGATACGGAGAAGATCAGATTCTGAGATATAATGGCGTGTCTGTCTGTCTATAGAGCTGCCCATTTGTATGTCACACTGTGTCAACACACTGATTAGCTCTTGTTTGAATTTACAGCTGTGGCAAAGGAGGGTACATGTTACTGACATACTTGCTTAGCCAGGTGAAAGCTAGTGATGCAGTTGGCAATCTAATTTGATTATTGTATAGGCGTTTATCAGCGATAATCAATGCATTGATGTTTTATTTTTCAAAATAAAGAACAAACATTTTTCCAATCCAGATCCAATAACTAAAAACACTTGTGCATAATAGTTTAACAAGAAGGCACAACTTGCATTCAAAATTAGAACAAAGGACTTGTTTTAAAAAGGAAGTTTTTAACAACTGGAAAGAATATGCATGCGTCTGCATCAGATGTTCCTTTAACACTAGAAGCGCCGCGGTTATACCCATACCTGAAACCGCCGCGGGCAGTCGTCATGAGGGTTACATTTTAAACATCAATATTAAAATGAAATACAAACTGTCGGCTACAACTCAACGGTTTTATTCAAGCACATCATATCAAACATCTGCACAGCTGAAACACCGTATTTAAATGAACAATTAAACATAAAAGGGTTTATTTATCACTATAAAGCACTGCTTCAAAAACTAGTAAACATTTCAAAAGAATCTAGTTTGTGAAGAGCTATATGTACATACAAAACTGGAAAAACAAATTTTAAAAACAAAACTGGAAAAACAAAAGTAACATACGTTTTCTCTGCATGTGTCACTGTAGCACAGAATCCAGATTGAGCTTCTGCAGCCTGCAGCTTTGCAGTTTTCTGATTGAAGTGTTTCTGCTGAAGCACTATGGATAGCTTCAAGGTGAAATCTCTCCTACTGATATTTTCCCTGGTGTATTCCTTGTACAAAACGAAGGAATTGATGACTGTAGGCACAGTACAGATAACAATAGGCTTGTATACAAAAAAAAAATAGAATATTGTAGGTTATATTCAAAATAAAAACATGTAAAGGACAGTCAAAGCTCCTGCCACTTCAGTCATTTTGACGGTTTTCACTTTTTAAATGGAAATTACTCTGCGTGTGTGAAAGATACGCGATTGTCCGCTCTTACCTAAATACATTTATTAAATACCCTGATGCTGTTTGAAAATTTTATAATTATCCCCTCTACCGAGAACTGCCAAGCCGTCACTTTGACTGCCTTTTACAATTCATGTTTTTATTTTGAATATAACCTACAGTATTCTATTTTTTTTTAAATATACAAGCCGGTTGTTATCTCTGCTGGACCTGGCAGTCCTCAATTCCTTAGTTTTGTACAAGGACTGCACCAGGAAAAGTAATGGATGCCGTCATCTTGAACAGCGCTTCGGCAGAAACATTTTGTTCAGAAAACTGCAAAGCAGCAGGTTGCTGCAGCTCAACCTGGATTTAGTGCTACACAGACAACACACACAGAGAAAACATGTTACTTTCGTTTTAAGAATAAAACTTTTGAGTTGTATCCGATAGTTTGTCTTCCATTTTAAGATTGATGTCTAAAATGTAACCATCTTAATGACTGCAGGTGGTAGTTTTAGGTGGGAGTATAACCGTGGCGGTTCTAGTGTTAGCATTGTAATAATAATAGAAAATACTATAGTTTAACAGAAGTGATTTCTGTCTGTACTATCATTGTTCATTACTTTTAACATTTTATGTCCAAAAGCAAAGCAAAACATTTTAATTTATCTCACAAATCCAGACAAATTTAATTTTGGTACTAAATTCAGCTTCTTTTTTATAATATTGCCACATAAGCCAAACACAGCATGCTTTGAAACAAAAGCTAAATCGGTAGAGTTAATAGTTTAAAAAAAAAAAACAACAAAAAAAAAACCCAAAAAACTTTTTGCCTTAATTTTTAAATCAAGATAAAATTTGGCTTGTCCAGCACGAATGTAGAGGCCTAATAAAGCGTGTTTCTAGGATACACACTGATCTACCGTACCAGCACTAAAAGAAGCACACACAAGGTTTTAATGCAAACTGGCAACAGGGGACCTCAAACTGGGTTCTAATGTGATGCATCGATTCACCTGTATGTAATCGAAGCTCTGGAAATTTAAGGGCAGATAATCGATGCATCAATTAATTGTTGCACCCCTAGTGAAAAGCAGTTGAGAACATGTTCTCATTTACAATGCTGACCTTGTTAAGAAGGTACAAACTGCAGCAAAGACAACGCACTGTACAGTTAATGTACTAAACATCTGTGATGTTAAAACAACAATGGTTCCTACAATAATTACAAATCACCATAAATAATTGAAAAACATAAAAAGACCATGCAGTCGACAGCAAATCGCGCTGGCAACTTAAATAGGTTAGGCAGAATTTGAATGGGTTAATGTAACATCGTTCGGTAAAGGCTTGCGCTGCAGTGTTCAATGCCATACTCGCTAATTCCGCTAATCAAAGCTGTCGACACCCCTTTTTGGTTTTTAAATCAGAAAGAAAATCAGCTTCTAATTATCAGATAATTGTATCCTGAAATTACAACATGAATTTATGAATTTGACATGCATAGGGGGGGAACACATTATTAGTGATTGCAATTTATTTATACAAGGAGAATTAGCAGTCAGCCCTGTGTTTTAGATTGCTGAGTGCCCTTCCCCAGTGACTGTGTTTCATTCAGCTCCTGATTAAACAGACATGATTTCTTTCTAGATCGTTGTCTGGACACTTTTATAAATACTGAAAGAATCATTTTTGTCTCAAATGTTTTCCACTTTACATTGGCATTGAGAAAGACTATGGGTTGAAGTGTTAGTCATTGAATTTATGAAGTTTCTTTTAGTATTTCTAAATGTAGCACTGAGTGATTAATGGATATGGATGATAATCTTGTCACCCCTGTGCACTGCTTAATATTGGGTACTCCTCCCCTCCTCCCCTCCTCCCCTTCTCCCCTAACTCACTGCCCTTTGTTGCCTGATCGTTGTGGCAGTCAGTCTATATCAAACATCCTTCAAGTTTTGGACAGAGTTGCCTGAAAAGAGTTGCCCATGCATGCTCGCTAGGGTTACTGTATGGTCTCTGTAGAGGTCAGTGAGAACTAAAAGTCTTTGAGTGCTCAGTTTCAGTCCTGTATTGCCATCAGGGAACGCCCACCCACCCACACACCCACCCACACACTTATAAAGACACAGGCAGTACAGTCCAACCCATCTCCAAGGAAAATTTAAATATTAGTTTTCTAGGTATAATTTGACATAACCCCTTCGTCAAAGTAGGAAAATGAAAACAATATTGGGAGTTCTGAATGATGTCATTTCAGCATCAAGGTCCACGAAGTATAGTGGAAGTTTTTTTATTTTTTATTTTACGGCCTGTGTAAATAAGCAAGCCAAGTTTCATATACAGAAACCTACCCCTACAATATAAGCGAATGAGCTTTTCTACTGTAAAACAGCTGGCACTGACTGGACCTGTTAATCTGTTATTCAGCGCTTGTTCTGAATTTGATTTCTAAGTCTCCCAGGACCCTTCATTGATAAACCCTCAGGTTTGGCAGTGATTCCAGCAGATTGATGTCACTTAGTTTTACAGCTGGAAAACCTGAGGTGTTAGGTGCCATTATAAAGCTGCAGTACGCCCTTCTCTCCGTGCTTTATCACACAACTGTCAGATTAATATGGGAGTTTATAGGGGTGGGGGTGGGGGGTGCTTTCCAGCTTTTTCACAATCTTTTGTGCTTGTTTCAAATACCTCAGTCTAGCAGGAGCCTCAATCTAGCACATAAATTACAAACTAATGTACACGCACACAGTAAGCACATTTTTTTTTTATGGAAGTATAGTTCTGAAAGAAAATGTAAGATAAACTACGTACAGAACAGCAGCCCTTCTGAAGTTCTTGTAGGTGGTTTTGTTGTAGGATATATTGTAGTTTTTACAGAAATCAAACTGATATTCTGAGGTCATTTTTGGTGGAGAAAAACATTGACGTCACACTCTTGGATTTCACTGCCATGCCAGCATTGACCCGCCCCATAACAACTAATACACACTCCTGATTCGCAGTACTTCCCTGACCTTCCAACTCCCACCTAATAGGCTCTTGGTAACTGTCACTGATAAATGTACTGTAGTCAAAGTAGGTTAGCCACACACACTGCTGCATACAGGTAGACTACCGTATTACAGAAAATAAGCAACCGTGATACTTCTGAAATGTCATAAATCATGTAATAAAATATTGCAGCGTTTGAAAATCGTAGTACGTCGTACCCTAATATAATGGCCGCCCTCTTTTAAGCGCCGTAGTCATTTTGATCAATTTAAAATAAATGCTGTGGTGCCTATTTGAAATAATACGGTATTTGTATTGCCACAGAAATACAGAAAGTATGTCATTTATCAACACAGAAGTTTGCTTTGAGAACTGCAAGATAAGATAAGATGAAACTAAAGATCTGCAGTCAGTGCAATAACGTTCACATTGGGGTTATGTTACTGATGCAAGGATTGCTGAAATTGCGATGTTTGTCACGTAATTTCATAAATGATTGCCTTTACATACCAAATGTGCTATTATTAATATTGTTATTAATTTTTAGGCAGTAGTATGATATAAATGTTTATTATCACCAATGTGATTATTCCGTAATAAGCAGAAGGTCATGTTTTTGTGACTCCCTTGTTTCAGCTGTGCACTGGGAATTACAGAAGACAGTATTATGATGAGTTGTAGCAGGTCTGGAGGCTGTTAAGCAAGTTCAGAAACACTTTTCACAGGATACCGCTTTCCAAAGGCAGTCCGAATGCAATTGTGCGAGATGTTGGGTCCTTTCAAAGGACGTAATTGGCATTTCATGAGGCTGCTTTAGTGCATGGATGTTTGGGGTTTCAGACTCGGATCATTTCTCCTCAGTACATTCACTTTCCCAATACGATCGGGGGCTATAGACTTTATTTGTGCAGCAATTAAAGCACCAAGAGCAAATTCATGTATTTTGTGAACAGAAAACAGCACCATTCAAGTAACGTACAGGGTGTATCTGATCTGATGGCCAAAGGTCTAAAGATTGAATTGTGTGCTACAATTCTAAACTGTATGCGTACAAACAAATCTAGTAATTTATTCATGCATGACTAGGCCCTGGGTCTTGCCCGTTATTATTTTAATAGTGCCTTGAGATGCCTTCTGAGCTATAAATACTTACTGGAACCATGTTAATGCTCAAGTCCTGCATACATGCAGGGATTTCGCCCCTCTGTCTGATTTCAACTTCAGGATGTTCTCCTAAAATGACAAAGATTTAGCTGCTCAACTGTCCCAATTAATACATTTTTCCAATACATTTTTTTTCCCTCTTAACAGAATCCTAAAGTGGCTCATAAAGGCCAGGGTGAATTATTTTGTTTATGTGATTACAGCTCTCTGCTATATAGATCCTCATCCCAGCCCTCTGTTGTAAAGAAACATTGCTCCCTGGTTATAAGGTGGCCCTTTATACTTTATACTGCCGAATAGGTTATAAAGCTGTATGGTCTTGACTCCCATTTACCTCATGATACCATAGCACTAGCACCTTTATTCTCATTATAAGGCGGAACACAAATTACAGTCTCTTGCGTATGGCTCCCGACCTCAGCATTATGGACGGGGAGCACAGTAATACCAATCTGCCCTTGTAAGCACTTTCATTCCAGCTGTCATTCCAGCTGTGTGTTGTAAGTTGTAACGTGACTGTGTTGTGTGTTGTCCCTGCAGGTGTTCCACTGCGTTCACTTCGAGTGCCCAGCCCAGCTGGACTGCGAGGTGAAGGAGGGCAGCCCAAGAGAACCTGTCCAGGACCCGTCAGACTCCCGGCCCCCGCAGCCCTCCAGAGCACAAAGCCTGCAGCCTCCCTCCCCCTCCCCCTCGGGGTCCTCCTCCTCCACTACATCGAGAGCTCACTCGCGCCACTGAGAGAGACTCACGCACTGCATGGAAACCCAGCTGCCAGCCATGGTGCACTCTTTGTTTATATATTTTATATGCTGTTGCGCTACTGTACAGTAGCCCTCTGGTCAGATCTCAGATGTTCTCAGCTCCAATAGGCCTGTCTCTCTCTCTCTCTCTCGCTCTTGTTTTGATTGTTTGTTTAATGCGCATAAAACTGTCAGTGTGCGTACAGACAGCTGCAGCCTTGCGAGGCTGCTAGTAATGCGTTTTGCTTTTTATGTGAAGGGTTAAAACAAAAAAATGTGCGCCTGGGGGTCCTGGCAGACTAGATTTGAGGAGCTCATCACATAATGCAATCTCCATATCTGCGTCTGTATCCGCAGAGCGGTCTAAAAAAATCTGAACGAGAGCCACTTCCAACAGGGATTTCAATATTTTAAATGTTTAAACAACTGTTGGCAAAGATATGCATGTCAACTGAAGAGGTCAGTCGTAGTGTTTTTATACTGTAGGACGTGTGCAGTGGAACGTCATTTTCTATGTTCACGTAAAACTCAATATGTTAAAGTTTAAATGTAAACCGAATCTAACATCCCAAGCATCTAGTGACCTGGCTGTGCCCTATACCTGCCTCCGGGTTGTGGGTTCTATGTATCCTACTGTACTGTTGTGTGTGTTTGTGTGTAAATGTTTATGTGTGTAGGACGCAGCACCTAAATCCTCATCACACAGCTCTCTTTTAAATTCATTGATAAGATGTGAAGAAACCTTGCTGTGTGAAAACAGGAGAAAGTTGAGCTGCCCATGACAGCACATGACAACCTCGCTGTGCGAAGTAATCTGAAATTATCGCCACCTACAGTACACATTAGAAAGAGTGTGTCTCATGAGGTAGGGGGTCAGGGGACAAGCAGTATTTTATATTAAACAAGCTTCCACCAAATAATGAGCTTGTGGGCTGAGCTGAGGGGGCTGTAATTGCACTCCTGATTGATTTGCATTGAGATGCATGGCTGTGTCAGCAAGAAGGGCTGCATCCAGCTTGCTGGTGTCACTGGGGGTTTGCTAGCGCCCGCAGGACTGTCCCAGTGAGGCACCAGGCTGGGAAACTCTGCTCTGATTGTAAAGCAGGGTCGGTAATTACCCAGGCCGACGCTGTCACAAGGATGAAGCGAGTGCAGCAGTCCTCAGAGAGAGAGCGAGATAGCACACAGGAATATTATCCACACACCAGTTTTCACTCTCACAGGATACAACAATTTTTTTTTATAAATAAAGCACCGCTTGCATATCATTACTATAAATTGCCTTGCTAGTTTTTGCATTCCAAAAGAAAAAAAAAAGTGGGTTCTACTTGAAATTGCATTCGTTATTCTTGAATCAGTTTAATAAGAAAACCAAATGTGGTCAAATAGTAACATTTTCAATTTCTAAGAGTGTAGAAACAGTGATTTATAGCTTTTCTTTCCTATCCAGTCACAATATACTGTGTGGTTTTTATACGTCTGTTAAAGATAGAGTACTACAGTTCTTGGACTTGCTGTTATTTGGATTAACTGTGCCATGTAGATGCCCAAAATTATGAATTCTCAGTGCTGTGGCTCGGTTAATAGAAGCAGAATTGTAAATCTTTTGTGTTTTAATCATAAAGGTGGTGCTGGGAGGCTAGGGCACAGGGGTGAAAGATAATTGAACTCAATAAGGGGACGGCATTAATCAGGCACAATAGAGCAATCAATATACAATTAAAAAAACAACCCTCTGTCCTCTCTCCTCTGACAGCAGCAGCCATGTACAGTTCAGCACTGCTGTGTGTGTGTGCGTGCACTCATCTCACAGACCTCACTGTACCTCACCTCCTTTCCAGGCCCCATGTAGCAGAAGAAACACAGTTCTAAATTAGGTGGAAACAGACTTGGGACAGAGGGCAGGCAACACTCATTGACTGTGTTGAGGGTTTGGAATGGGTTACCTAGCCATGTTGTTGATGCTAAATAACTGGGATCCTTTAAGACAAAGCTTTGAGATCAATCAGTTACTCAGAACCAGACGAGCACTGATGGGCTGAATGGCCTCCTCATTCTTAATTTTTTCTAATGTTCTTAGAATTGGAGTAAAAAAAAGGTGGCAAATGCAAAATCTTTCTTGTAAAACGTACTGCTGTGTGCTTTCACATGCAGCCTGGATGAGGTTAAACTGCACCTGTACAATAGAGCTTACACATTTTAAAGAATGTCAGAGAAATATTGTATTTAACTGTTAGAAAAATGCCTTGTTTTGTAAATTGCCTTCATAGAAGTATTGTGTTGTTGTTGTTATTATTATTATTATTATTATTATTATTGTTATTATTATTATTATTATTACCGCTCTGTATGCTGAATCAAAGATCAGCTCAACCCACTTAGGCCTTGACTTCCAAAAGCTGATATAAATTGATTTACATTTTTTTCTGTATGTATTTATATATATTTTACTCAATTAAGACACAGTGGGCAAAATTCCGTAAACATTATATCCAGTGCAACGGGGTTGTAAAGTTGACGTTAAGGCAAAGGTGTGTGTGTGAAATTACAGATTGTCCACTGTTTTGCCATACCAAGTATTTTTACAAAACTAACATTACACTTTAAAGTTACAGTGTGCAGTGCAAAATCACATCATGATAAAACACATTTTGTAGGTGACAAACGCTAGAATAAAAGTCGCTGCATTTATAAAATATATGAAAATGGTCAATACAAGCTGTCGTAGTGTCTAAAAAAAAATCTAAAATTTGATTTGTAGCGTAACAGGAAAGCGTAATCAATCAGACTGCGGAGTTCGTATCATCTGATGTGAAACCGCTAAACTCTGTGACTTCATCATCTGAACCGTCATCATTGCCGATGTCAGCAATTGTCTGAAGCATTAATGCACCGGAAAGTAATGGTAAAATGGCAGCTCTGGAGTAAATGTTTAGGGAATTGTACCCTGTGTTGATTCCTTAGTTCTCAGAGTGCCTGTGGGAATCTGTCTCACAGATTCCTGGAATGCCTGCGGGCACCAGTAGTGTATTGGGTGAATCTGCAGGGGACAGTCTGTCCTCTGTCCAAACAGCACCTCGGTGCCCCAGCCTGCACCTTCAGGCGGTGCTTCTTAATAAATTAGACTCTTCAGAAAAACGCAATTCTGAGATCACAGAAAAAAAAGAAAAAAAACCCTCAGATTTAGGCCCCACTTGCAGAATTTTTAATGCATAGCAAAAAAACTGAAAAGATGTAAAATGTTCAAGAATATGGCAATAAAAAGTTAAAAACATTACAGTAATTGCAGATATGGTTGTATATTATAATGCAGAGAGCAGGTTTTGTTCAGGTTCTGCAGGGACTGCCTCACTGGGAGAGGTTAGTATTTGGAAGCATACATAATAAAGGTGCAGCATGTGATTATTTTACTAGGGAAACAGTGATTTCAAACTTCAACTTTACTTACCAAAGTGTATAAAACATGTCAGTAAGCAGTTATATTTTTAGTTTGTTCAAACTGTACTTAAGGATCTAAACAAAATATGAAACATTTACTCAGTAATAGTTTTTTTTTTCCAGCAAATTTGTAGCATATGACCTATTTTGCACTGGCAGAAAGATACATTACATAAAGGTTCATTTAAAGTTTCAAATGTTATTGTTTTTTTGTTTTTTTTTCTATAACATAATCATAGAACCATTTTCTAAGAGCATTAACCCACTTATATTACTGCACTTCTGGGTGGTTGAAGATCCACCTGTGTCGTACTGTCGTGGGTTATTTAGCCACTTTTCCTTATTTATTAATACTCATTTGCACTGTTTAATTCATTGCTGCACAATTGGACAAGTTATTTGCAGAAAATCCATTTTTGAAATTGTCACTGCAGATTTCCATGGGGCCTAATAAAAGTTTACCATAGTAAATTGCATTTAATGTAGCAGTTTTGTTAAGTTTTACCCATGGCTTTACTGTGCGTTTATCATAGTTGGCCTTGGTTTGATATGTTTTTTAGTAAGTTTACCATGTTTTCACTATGCTTTATTGCACTTTTAGAAGTGATGTGCTGAAGAACCAAAGTCCTGTGCACAACCAGACAGTGCTGCTATCGTACGAAAGTTAGTGCTCTAGCTTCTGCAAGACCGGCTGCCCATGGGTGTTCCTGGATCTAAACGCTTACAGCTTTGTGATTTAATTACAGCTGTCCTGCTGAGCAGTTTCTCTACATAGGTTTTCTTTAGGTAGCATTTGATTTTGACTGCACACAGTGGAGTTGAGGGGATGCCTCAGAGGCACACTTTGAACTGAACCTCTTCAGAGGGTTTAAGTGTCTTTTTTTGTAATGAGGGAGTTTGTGGGGAGCCTGTTTAGTATATATTCTGTGGATATGTATACAGGTTGCAATAAAGGTATTCATATTTTGTGTGTGGTTGTGAGAGGATCTGTTTATGTATGACTGTACAGAGTGTGTGTGTGTGACTGGGTGTACATGATAAGGATCTAATTAAGTTTATCTCAGCAGACAAGCTTCATCCATAATTATTAAAGACTCAATACTGTTATATTTAGAAATACTAAAAGAAACCTAATAAATCAATAGCAAACATTTTGGCTATAAGTCTTTCGACTAGATTTTTGTTCTAAATGACTTAAGATATTGTGAAAGTCTTTTAGTTGAAACATTTACCATTTAATATTACTAGATTTCTTTTAGTATTTTTAAATCTAGCGCAGTTGTCCATATGGCTCAATGTTCACTGCGACAGTTCCATTGCAGTGCATTCGCATATGTTTTACCTGTCTCAGATACCTTTCACATCTCTATTTTCTTTAAAAGAAACAGGACTACACAGGGACTCAGTCTGCAAATAAAATGGTTACAAATGTGACTTTTTTGAGCAGACCAAACCAACTGAACCAGAGCAGCTCCTGAATACAAACACGTGCGTGCGTGCGTGCGTGCGTGCGTGTTTTCACCTGTGTCTCACCCAGTCTCACAGTACTTGCACCAGACTGAACAAATGCTTCTAAAGGAGTGGTGAGAAACTGGCATGGTAGTGACCATTGAAGTTTGACTTGTTAGTGAGTTTGAGCAGTTTACATACAGTACAGCATGTGCTTTGAGCACGGATGAGCTGATGTGTCTGCAACCGGCCCCATCTTCCGCCCACACTTTAGAGAGCAACCTGTTTCACCAGATTATCAGAATCCATTTCACTAAACTCTGCCTGCTGCAGTGAAAGCACCTGGCACTAAAGTGTGGATTCAATGCATTTTTTATTTAGAAAATTGTCCTAGGAGTCAAAGAAGCATTTTTTCATTGAATCCACACCTTGTTATTTCTGCAGACTAATCTGTTAAATGAAGTGCTGAAACAGGCTGCATAAGATATGTTTTTGAGTTATGAAGATTTTTCGGCAAGTTTTTGTACATCGAGGAAGTTGTTCTGTAATTCAAGCACAAAAGGAAGACTGTACCCCTGCAATAAAATGCTGTTCCACCTGAACCAACGTCTTCACATTTTTTTTTGTTACTGTCTTGGTGGATAATTTAATAACCCCCCCCCCCCCCCCCCCCCCCCCCAACCTCATTGAACAACCAATCTGTGCTCCGCGTTCTCTCACCATTGCCCTTGCATTGGGTTCACCTAGGCACTGAATTAGTTTCCATAACTACAGGGTTTGGCCAAAACATGGCTGTCAATCCAGCCAGTCATTCAATATTTAAAGTAGGATGGGACATCATGAATAAAATCATGTTGCATTACTTAGTACCACTACATTACCACACTAAAGGAGGGTGTGGCAATCCAAGTACTTACACCCTGTAAATAGGATTTCAAAAGTCTGTACAGCTACAACTTAATGCAGATTAACGTCAGTCCTATAAACTGCCAAATATGAAAACACAAATATGCTTTGGAACAACCACAGGAGTAGCATACAGAATGTTTCCAGGTGCACACACAGTGCAACTTCTATTTTGCTCTTTGACTTGCACATCAAAAAAAAAAAAAAAAAAAAAAACATGAAGTATTGAAAACTGAATCAATGAAGGAAAGGTAAATGGATTGAATTTGAGGCTACAGTTTTTCAATCCCTGGCAGCGCCATAACCATCGCCCGAGACTCCCCTGCATTCGAGTTACATGTACATGTGTTAGCATGGCTCTTTCGACTTGAATTGGGACAGGGAAGTATGTCTTTAGGGGGAATTCAGCAATCTCAATTTTTCAGTAGGGATAGGGTAGTGGTTTGAAGAAAAAGGTGCAGATCAGTTTTCCACTCCCAAACCCCAGTTGCATATTCTGAACTTTGCTGCAGCTTCTTGCTGTCCTTAACATGGGGGAGTGTACTGAGAGGTCTGATGGAAGTCTGATACGGAAAGCCAGTTGGATCGACTTACTCTCTTTGACTTGGTGAATTAATATCGAGGGAGAATCCCATTTTCATTGCATAAACTCATCCTTCATGGAGAGTTCATGAGACAAGGAATAACAAGGCTGATTCTACACCAGCTCAAATGAGGCATTAATTATGTATTAAATACAAGCTGCCACCTTCCAGGAAACTAAATGTGAGCAAACGAAAATGGAAGAGAACATTTAGACATTTCTTCTTACTTTTTACCCGGCTTCATTTTTCTTTTTTGGGAAGCAGAAAATGTAAATTCCATGTATTGGATAGAACACTCTCACTGGAGCGTGCATCTGAAACCATGCCTTAAATAAACAGAATGATTAATTACTGCTAGCGCAATTAGCAAACGTCAGGAGCAGTTAGCAAATACCAATTAATGACAAATGTTCTCACAAGAACTGTTAAAGAGTGAAGGTGCTGCATTTGTTTAATGTAAACCACATTCCCACTTACCTGTGAAACAAGGATTACAATGAAGTGCAGGAGTTTTTAACCCATTAGGAAAACAAAATCAAACTCAACATCACACTGACCCACACCTTGATCCGAAATGGATGGTGTTTACAAGAAGTATTTAAACTCCTCCCAAGAAGGCTTGTATATTAGTTTCTCATGTTAGACTGTTACCAATTAACACTGCTATATTACCCCAGATAAGCTCTGAAAGAACACTGGAGACCACTACAATACTTGACTTGACTCCACTGGCACTCATGGTGCACACAATCTCTTTTGTTGAGCTCTGTAATTCCCATATGCGCTGCTGTTTGTTTTCAGCAGTTATCACGATGCATTAACATTCAAACTCCAGAATTGTGCAGTAAATTAACCTTTAGGATAATAAAAGTCTAGATAAACAAAGGGGTGTGTCCGTAAAACAAGAATATAAAAATAAACTCTGGGAAAAGGGCAAAAAAAAAAAAAAAAAAAATGAAGATTAGATATCATCCAGTTGAGTAGAGTGAGGAGCTGAAGGAGGTTCGTTAGGAAAGGAGTGGAAAATGCTTTGGATTGATTTGAAGGAAGTGATGTGATTAATAGTTGGAGAAAATATATGTGTAATGTATCCTGCCAGTCAAAGTAATTTACCAATACACCCCCATGTTTGACATTTTAAAGCAGGGGTGTCAAACTCCGAGGGCCGCAGGGTCTTCTGGTTTTCATTACAACTTAAGCCCTCAATAAACAAAATTGACCTAATTAGTTGTTGAATTTGACATATTTAATATTTTTCAAGGTTTTTTACAGTTGATGGTTTTTGAAAAGCCGGGTTATGTCCACTAGCAGTTAGCCCTGATGGAACAGCATACTGCCTCAATTAGGTGTATCTGGGAAATATATTGAAAAATCAAGCTGCACATGGTTTTAGTTAACTACCCTTACAAAGCGAGAGATTGGTGTTTAACTAAAGCTGGAGTAATTGGCTGAGTGTTGTGAGCAGGAGGGGATGTGTGTGGTTCCTGCTCTTCGGCAGGGCTGTGAGTTGCGAGGCTTCTCTATGGGATGTATCCCAGTAGAAATGAGCCATGAGTTTGTTTATTTTATGAGCTGCCTATTGAGTTGGCTCCTGCTCATTTTGTGCAGGAGACAGCAGGCATTTAACACTTGGGGTTCAAGCAGCTGGCATTTTTTACATCTTGCCTAGTAACACATTTTACACAAGCTCAGAAGCAAGGACTCTTAAATTACTTGATGATTTTTATTTTGTTACAGATTTTGTTTTTATTAATTTATTTATTTTAGAGTGCCCAATACTTTTACCCCTGCTTTTCTCCCCAATTGAGAATGTCTAACTACGCTCCCTCACTGCAGCAATACCCCACAACAGCTCAGGAGATCTCATCCTGTAGCCCAGCGCAACAGATAAGCTGCGTACTGAGTGTTTCAAGCATTGAAATAATAGGAATTACGTAAAGAATACGTTAAAAGAATTTTGCTCTACAGCTTGAGTTCTCAAGATATCAAGCTTCTTGTATTTCATTGGTTTCCAGCGTCTCGATGGCCAATTGTGACTGTACTGCATGGGGTGGTTAGAGAATGGATCATAGAAATGCCAGGACCGCTAAGAATCTGAGAATTGGCTCCACGTGACCAAGTTTGGGATCGAATCTACTCATTGCAATGTGTGTTTGTGACTGGTAAACTGGCCAAGTTTTAGTACTGTAGTATAAAGTAACATTGCAGTTAAAATGTATGCGTACCCCCCCTATTTTAATCAAAAAGTGTCTACACTGGAGAGTAAATTACTCAATGACCCAAAGCCTTCTCTGGAGCACTGCCCAGCCAATTGCCTCAACACCCAGGAGCTCGAGAGCATACGATTGAGAGACACCAGCCTCTGGAGGATAAAGGTCAGCCCTGTGCGGCTGGCCTTCAGGGTCCACTGTGATACACTGAAACTATTTCAAGAAAACAAGTTAACACAGACTTTAGCAAAACGTAATGGGCTATTCTGACTGAAGATGTGTGACATCCATGTTAACGGTTGCAAAGAGCCATAAACAGGGTTTGAAATTAATCTGTGACGAAGCATATTCTGTTGACAATAATAGCAAAGATCCGCCAGGTAAAATAATCCCTGAATTAATTGATTTTAACATAAAAAATATTAAAATGTTATTGCTATTTATTTTAAAAAATATATACTTGTGGTATAAACAGAATATTGACTGATCGTTCATGGTATAAGTTTTTTTTTATTTTTTTTATTTGCCTTAGGGGATGTCTTTACATAGACTTAAAATTGTGATTTACTGGGACATCCTCCTGTGGTGAATACAAAATGCATACCATGAACGATCACTCAATATATACAAACAAACAAAAAAGCCTAAAGCTTCAAAGTACTAGGTAAGGAGATATGACGGGATTCCTAATCATGTTGTTGAGTTTGAATCACTAGGATATATTTAAGACCTGACTTGACAAAGTTTTGAGATCTATCAGCTATAAGGTACCAGATATGCATAGATTGGCACATTGTTCTTATGTTGTTATGTACTGTACTATGCTTGGTCATCCCCTAACAAAGGTCAAAATCTATCAGCATCAGACCTACCCTTGAACCCCTTTCTCCATTACAAGTGGATTCTGTATGATCAGCAACCACAAATGGAGGCAAAACATCCCCAGAATTCCATCACATTGCAATGGAATGATCACAGTACTTGCGCTATGCTTTTACTGAAGTATATAGCAGTCAGAGCAGAGCAGATGAGGTGTATAACCAAATATTAAAGAACAAAAAAGAGAGGCAGAACACAAAGGCCCATGATACTGAATAAATACTGTTGCTCCTTAATAACATTTCTGAAAATCTCAATGCCATGGGTGATCTCATTTTGACTGTAGTCAAAACTGTCAAATTGGAAAAACCCAAATTATAATATTTCAGATTAAAATATTGTCATTCCCCTCACTGATTAGAAGGCTGCTGGTAGTGAGTGACATATTTATCTGCTTCATTTAAGCACAGGAGCAATTTTCTCCCAACTTGCAGCGTTTTTAGATGTTCAAAAACGACTCTGCTATGAATGTATCCTGTATACTAGCTAATACCCAATAATCTTAACAGAGAAGTGCTGCTCAGCCAGCAGACAATGAAACTGACAAGCCCGGCATATGAAGATTAGGCTTGTCTAAATATTGTTTTAGTTTGCCATTTACTCTCCAATTGGATGCTGTTATTGTAATGTGCAGTGCTGTTCCACCATCCTCCAGGCTCAGAAAGCTCAGAATTATAAGGGCGCCTTCCAGACAGCCTTGCCGGCCAGGGTCCCGAGTGACAGACACTAGGACTGAGGCACAGTAACAGAAAGGAAATCCATTCCAACCGATCTGTTCCCATTAGAACCGGCAGGTGGCAAATACCCCAGCAATTTGACCCTAGTGATTGGTTGCTCATATTAATTGCCCCCCTGTGCTTCTTAAACTCACAGTTGAGAGCTAGTGAAGCTCAGCGTTGGCTCAATGCTGACTCAACAAACTCACCGACCCTCAGAGCTGGTGAGCTGCTCAACAGAAAGATGGTGACACCCACAACTGCGATTAAACTGCTATATTAAAATTATGAATGGGATTAAAATGTAGATACTGGTACCGCAATCTGCCTTCAAAACGGTAATTGTTAAATTTTACTGTTTAGTTTAGGAATGCAACAAAGCGTTCCTAAATACCCAGAAGTGTTGTGACAGTAGTGACTTTTGTGTTGAGTCAATGCTCAACAGTACCGTTGAATTTAGGTACGCACACAATGTCTTCAATTAAATAAATAAAAAGAGAAGCATAAAAAAGGACCTATGAGAAAAGCAAGGTAAAGTGTAATGACAGTGTAACGACAATCAGGCTGGTCTGATGTTAATCCACACCAGGAGGCAGTACAGGGAGTCCAGACTGTGGATGGTGGGTACAAACACAGGGCACATTTATTTTAGTAGTCAAATGCTTCAGACCATGCATAGCCTAGCTTCACATTTCCATTCTATAACACACATCACAGAGCTGGGTACTTCTGTTACTCAGCCTGCTAGTTAACCTGTGTTACTCTGGATACATTCACGGCACAGCTCTCTTTACTGAGATAGTCCACAGAGTACAACCAAGTTAGTGTTGCAAATTAACTATATACGTTAAAGGTACAATAACCAATTAGGAGAGGATCATTACACATGTCAATGTAACATTTCTTTCACGGTCTAGATACTGTTACATGAGCGCCTAAACTGAGATTCTCTTTCATGCAGGAGCTACAGGGCACAGAGCCAACAGCTGTGGTAATAACAGGCATTTCTTATTTAATAGTAAAAACTTAAATCACTGCACTAAAAAGCTGAAACCCTCCACAGCACAGGACTAACACATTTAACATGCCTAAAGACCTAGCTGGGCTCCAGACTCCCTGGCACAGATCATATTGTTCCTGTTGTTACTGGAACTATTCCACACTCCTGAACCAGCTCCACAAATACTTCTGCAATGTTGTGTCTCCATTACCCCAAAACGAAAGAAATCAGAACACATCAACAGCAAGCAGATAGCTTTCTCTCTCTGTCTGTCTCTTTAACACAGCCCTGGGATTTCAACAAACCAGGCCAAATGATGTTCTTTGATGCTTTTAAAACAATTACATTTAATAAAAACCCTCTAAACTCCATTAAATTGATCCCAAGCTTTGTAAACAGGCAGCACTGGTAATTGCAGCTCCATCCGTATCAACTTGTATTATTCATTAGGAACCAGTCATTCACCAGCTGCCTGGGAAGAGCCTGTAATTAAATCTGTTTAAGAAACATACAAGGGTGAAGAGAAGTTTTCTCTTGTTCCGGGTAAAGTCTTTTTAAAATGTGCTTCTCTCTACCAGGATCATTTTTGGTCTATATATATATATATATATATATATATATATATATATATATATTATATATATATATATGTTCAGAACTGCACTGGTCTGTGCATGTTAGACATTATTTTCATGCTGTAATGGAAATGCAGTGGTTACATTGTTTCTCTAGGTTGAAGCTCTTATTGTTGTTTTCCAATATGATTTCAACATCTGCAACTTCAAGAAACAAACTAATGTTCTCACAACCCTGGTTCCCCTGAAATAGAAATGTAACCATTACCGAATGGGTATTAACCTCTTTAAAAGAGCTGAAACCTGAAAAAGCTGCTCACCCGAACCTCTGACGCAGTCCTGCCCGCCCCCGAGGGTATAAAGGGCTGCACGCACAGAACTCAAGATCATTTTTCCTTCAAGCCTGCTGCAATCATGGATGCAGTGACCTTGAAGGTTAATGGATACATTTCTATTTCATTGAATCAGGGTTATGATAATGACCTAACGTTCCCTAGCATGACTCCAAAACGTGTTTCGCTTGGAGAGCGTAGTTTTAACTGCGTTGCTCCTTTTCTTTGGAACTGACTACCAGCTTTCATTAGAGAATCCGCAACAGTATCCAAATCTAAAAACACCCTAAGACACACTTATTCTCAGCTGTATTTTTTTTTTAAACTCTTTGACTCTACTGCAGTCTGCACTGTTTATTATAATATACTGAACTTTTACGATGATCTATTTTATCTCTATATTTACCTATTTTATTGTATTTTATTTATGCATCTATAGAATTTTTTAATTGTTATTCATTGTATTTTCTACTGTTGATTTGTGTTTGATTGTTTTATTTTGTACATCGCCTTGAGACACCTAGGTGTGAAAGGTGCTGTAATAAATTAGTTATTATTAAGTATGAAATATAACCATTACCAAATGGTCACTATACCCAAGCCTTCGCAAGAGCAAGACTGCTGCATGACTGGAATGCTACAAGGCTAAACTGAGGCTGCCTTGTGTGTTACCATGCAAAATCCCAGTAACCTGCAGCTAGAGCTAAAAAAAATGGAGGGAGAAACTCACCTCAATGCCTGTGTTGGAAGGGTCGACTGAGAATTTTGAGGCTCCACGACATTGAGTCTGTTGAACCTAGTGAAGGTATGGGGAGTAGCCCACACTGCTGCATTGCAAATGTACTTGACAGATGCAGCCTGGAATAAAGCCCAAGTTGCCATACCCCTGGTGGAATGGGCAGTGAGCTTTTCTGGAGAGGGCAAGTTGGCTGGCTCATAGGCTGTCCTTTATCTGCTATCCATTTGGATAGCCTCTGTTTAGACATAAATTGACCATGGGACTTCTCCCCATAGCAGACAGTAAAAATAGTTTGGACTGCCTCCAACATTTCGTCCTGTCAACATAATACACTAATGCCTGCTTGTTTCAAAAGCTGACTGCCAGGTAGTGAGCTCCTGGGGAGACCAAGTAATTTTTGGTAAGCTTAAATAGCAGCCAGATAGATCTTTGAGGTAGAAGGGGATTTCCCCTTGTCAAAAAGGTCCTGCAAAAATTGCAGTAAAACTACCATAGGACAGGTCGTGGGGTCGAACCACCACGGCAGACACCATGTCTGAAAGACGTCCCACTTGTACCATCCCATTTGGGCACAGGAAGTACCTGGAGTAGAACCCTTCCTTCCAAATGAATAGCCTGTTTTTGCAGCAGAGCTGTGAGACACCACTGTGGTGCCTTGCGGGTCTGTGACTGATGCTGGAGTTACGCCCTGAAATGTACTGACGCCGATACTCCAGATGATTCTCCGGGGAGGGGCAAACCCCAAGGGCCTCTGCTCACCTTGTGGCTTGGCCTGATGCTTTTGCCTCTACGTTAGAACTTCTTATAGCCTCTGTGGCGAACAGTCAAGGGCCGGTTCTGACTATCACCTCTGGCAGCAGGCGCAGCGGGTTCTGCCGGTCCCTGAGGTCCCAATCACTTTGCCGCTGATTTGCACACTGGAGGTGGTAGCTTTTTTGGAAGCAAGCTCACCAGCTCCTTCGCGGATTAATGCATGCAGTGAGATCACTGTAGCATCTCGTCCACTGCGAGACCAAAAGTAAACCTCTCCTTCGCCTCCTTGCTCTGTAAAGCTGCAGAAGCGTACGTTTGGAGAAATGCGCACAAAACTTGCAGATACTGTGGTTCACCGGTTCCTCCTCTGTGTGTTCTGGCCCCAGGCAGGAAGAGCATCTGTTGTGCTTGTCCTCCACGAGCAGGCTGGCATTGCATGTGTCACAGGGATAAAACCCAGGCATTATGCAAATAGCAAGCAGTGTACATAAGAATATACAGTTACTGTATCAACTACTAAAAGACAGCAACAGGGTTTCTCAAGACCCAACAAGACCTGCTTGGTATCAGACTGGGGATGTAAACCGGGTCGGGACGGTACCGGTTTGGTGCCTGTAGCACTAGGTCGGTATGGTACAGTGCGGTACGGTTTATAATGCCACTGTATTAGTGTGGTAACCTCAATCCCGGTTCGGTGCCACACCAGGTCAGGAACGGAGCGGGTCAGTGGCCTTGGTACCGGTACGGTATGGGTCCACTTGGTTCTCAGTTACCATGGGTAGCAATGCACAGGGATGCCCACCTGTGCAAGCTAGTGGCAAAACCACTCAGTCAATACCAACATGAGGGAAGACTGCTTGTTAGAAAGATTAACAGACCTCATAATGATGATGCAGACCTATCACCAAAATGGCTTCAAGATGCTGTGGCAGCGATTGCAAACAAACACAGCCGAAGCAGCCTGGATTTTAAATGGTTAATGGTTCGGCTATGGTCACAATTCATACTTGAATGGGGATTTCAAAGTCCATTTCCAATTTAGACCATAATGCTAATCTGGAAAGCCATTCCCTCTCTCTCTCTCTCTCTCTCTGAGACCCTACACCAAGGACACTCTGTCAGAGAAGAGCAGGAGTGGTACCCCTTTAATAGTACAGGACAAGAACCCTGCTCTGAATAAAGCCTCCTAGTGTACCCTTAAAAACAACTACTAGTCATTTTGTAGTTTTCCCATTCTTTTGCCATGGTTATACCATGCTTTCTCATAACTCTCTGGGCTTTACAATCCTTATCTATGCCTTGCTTTCACTATGTTATGCTTTTACTATTTGGTTAACATTCATAGGGTGGTTCTTGTCCTCCTCACAGTTCTAGCTCCCCTCCACACCCCTGAAAATCAGCTGATGGATCTGTGCTGGTGATACATCTCAAAACCAGATCAATTTCGCAACACTCAACTGAACTGGATTGGATTGGCCGGCTGCCAGACTCGTTTGAAGACAACGTTTTATCATTTGTTCTCTAATTAAAAAACGTTGGCACAGGACATGCTCTGCACATGCCTTTTACGCTCCTTTTAAAAAGTAACTGTATCTGAGAAGGGGGGGAAGGAGATATATTTCAGGAGTAACACACAGACATAGCCGTTGGTGCAAAGCATTGTTTTTGCATTGTAGCTTCAGTACAGCTGATTGTTGCTATGTGTTGTTCAATAGCTAATCCCGTTTCCTTTGTAAATCAGCTCTGTGAAATGTTACTTCTTTCCATTTCATATTTTTTTTATAATATAAAGTGAATACCAAATTCTCATATAAATTATATATACACATTTTCTTTTCTGAGATGCCATGCAAGCCTACAAGTGATCTTTCTTCCTAACTGACCTATAAAGGCACGACTTCCTGTCCCAACCTGCACTGTACAGCACCCTTAAGGAGCAGGACACGGTTTGAAATCGGGGGCTGTTAAAACAGTTTGATAATTAATTGTGTGGGGAATCACTGCGATGAAGGAGAAAAGTAAGAATAATTGGGCATTTCAAATTGGGAGAATTTAAAAAAATAAGTGGTATATTTTTATAATGTATTTAGCATTGGGCCAGCAGTATTTCCTAAAGCAAATCAAGTTAATGAGGAATCCAGGTCCAAACGGAGAAAGTGTTTTACTCTAACATGAGATGCTAGTCATAAAGTCACAGAGAGAGAGAGAGAGAGAGAGAGAGAGAGAGAGAGGGAGAAATGATTGCATGGTGAATCAGCTAGGAATAGAGTCCCAGAATATACAACAGTAAACATTTAAAGCAGAGTCATAGTTCCATGATGAAGCAGCCTCCCTGTTAGGATTCTAGTCGCTGTCTTGAACATCACGATGGATGAGGAAGGTTAAGTGGAATGCCAGATCAGTTTACTGTAACATCAAGTTAATAGTGGCAGTTTGTATTCCTAAGGTCAGTTTCAGCGAGTTGATTCAGAGTCCGCTCCTCGAAGAAGTCCAGTGTACTTCTAGTGATGTTCAAGTATAATATAGGTGGGATCAGGCTTAGACTGTTTCACCTCACCTCAATAAAGAAGCTGTTGAAGGGGTGCGGAAAATGTCACCCTCCAGGAACAAGTCTAACTGAAAGCATAGCTTGTAAAGAGAGATTTATGTAAATAATTACAGTAACAGACATCACGCGTTATAATAAAAAAACAATGATTCTTCAAAAGTGTACATCAAGACCTAGATAACAAATGGATGCGCACAGCAGGAATAGTACAATCACTTTAACAAAGACAGATATTCCTAGTTATTTTTATAATACTCATTATTAAAATACAGGAATAGACTGCTACACACCACATGTGATGAAACAAAAATGGAGCTGAAACTTCTGATAAGAACCTTTCACACCCCAGGCAATATAACCTGGGACGCTGGAGACATTGAATCTAATGTTAGCAAATGTGTTACAGATTGGGGACAATTAGGGTTCTCAACCAAGGCATGTGTTCTACCAGGGATTAATAGAATCTAAAAATGAAGTCAAATAATAATGAAATGCCAGAATAATTTCATTCAATGACAAAGGCTGTTAATTATAAGGACATTAGTTTGTGTTAAGTTTCTTTTTTGTACTACGATTGTGGTTGGTCGAGCAGATTACAAAATTACAGAATGCTGAAGGAGTGCACTGTCACTGGAGGAGGATTGAAATATATGTTGAATCTGCTGGGTGTTGAGGATGCCTGGTGCTGTATGTGAATTCAGACATGTGGAGAGAAGTGGTAGGTGTCTGTACCAGTGATCACTTTTGTGTTTACGAAACGGAAACATTACATTTTCTGTTAAGTTATTTGTTTTATTATATAGCTGTGTCTTCACATTAAGTGCTTGAATATTTAAAAAAATACATAGCAATAAATCAGATCTACTTATAAAGTGCTCCAAGTGCAATGCAATACAGTTTATCATCAAAAATATTTACAGTTGACATTTCACCAGTCACGTCAGGCATGCAGTGTTGCCTTACAAAAAAAAAAAAAAAAAATTAAATAAAAAAAATAATATCACATGGCATCCAGTCTGAGTCGCAGCAATTATGCTTTGAAAAAATGTATTAAATGTATTCTAATGGTAGTCTGTTGGAACACATTAGAAACTTGTGGCCAATATAAAATTCATTGAATAACTTCATGAGATAATTAGAAACATGTCTAACAGATCAAGGATGGTTCACACTTTAAAGCAGGAGACAGTTGCCGGAGACAATGGATATTATCCTGAGTGGTCTGCACTACAGAGCATTGGGCTGCTTTTTATAATAAAATTCAGGCTTTTGTTTTCAAGTTGTATTTTAAAATAAAAACTCCATTGACCAAAACACTGAATTTTTTTCTGTGTATAAAAACTATTTTTGCAATTACAACAGATTATTGTACTACAAAAACACAACTTGTTATAAAAGCATCAATGAACAATTTTGTTTTAAAACATTTATACATGTTTTGAGTTACACTATTGTTGTGTCATCTGTTGGTCCAATCCCTTTCTATAGCATTTAATTAAGCCTTTTGGAAAGTGGTTTGCAGTGCACAGGTGTAGAGGTGATGCGATTACGAAAAAGACAAAGTTCACGATCCAAACAGATGTTTATTTGTGTAATCCCTGTCTGGCGACCACAAAGAATATTCCCAGGCAATACACAGAAATGTGTATCACACTGTTTCAAACAACAGGTTACAGTCCCAAAATAATAAAGACAGTATAACACACACAGACACACACACGCTCACAAGTCCAGAGTGAGTGCTAACGTGCAAGTGGTGAAATACAATTTGTGTACAGTTGTGAAGTGTTGTCCGGGTTGGTGCTGGTCTTATGCGGCAGCTCCTGGTACATGTTAGAAGTCTAATAAACAAACAAACAAACACTAAACACTCACAGTACAATTATATACTGAGCATCAAAAGAAACATCACTATTGTAACACATTTATTTAAAAAAAAAAAAGTATATAAATGATGCACATTGACAATTTTTTGGTTTCTTTTTAATCACTCGATCATTCATCCTTGACCATGACACGCTTGACTGACTATGACTGAAGCATGTGCACTTAACCACCTAATTAGTGAGACAGATGATTGGACACTGGATATGGAGTGATTTGAGCTGTTGAATTGCAAGCTTGAATAAAAGCAATAAAGAAAATTCACAGAAAAAAAAAAAAATACACCACGTCTGTCAAGAGAGCAGCGCCTTCGTGCAATTGGTATGTTGTAGGACAGGGCATGAAATGGGAGACCAAGAATCACACCATCTGCCCAAGTTCGACAGATCATTTTGCAGCATCTTCGTGATGTCAATTATTAAACAACACAATAAAAAGTCATGGCACCTGCTCTAAAACAGTTTGCCATTTTTCGATCACATCTAGTAAATTTTATCCAAGTATAAGTGATAGGTTTCTTTTGATGCCCAAATATAAGTGATAGGTTTCTTTTGATGCTCAGTAGTTCTCATTTAGCGGTTCGCTAGCAACCATAACAAAGGAAAAGATTGCTTAGCCACGTCCCCATTCTGTACCATCAGTCACATCCCCTTTGTTAGCGAGTGCAACCGTTTCTCCTTCAATCTGCAGTTGCCACATTGCTTCCCTTCTGGGGCGATGACTTGGTGAACTGTAGCTCCATCCCCTTTCTAGATGTCCGACTTCGACCTTTCCCTGGAATGACTTGTCAGACCACCCAGTCCTGGGCACTATGTTCCCTTTACACAGTACCCTCACAGGTTAAGAGGAAGATTTATAACCAAGATCCATTCTTTGTCACAAGCCTCCATAACTATTAAAACCCAACATTTTAGAAATACAAAAAAAACTTTATCAATGTTATTTGAACCCTATCCGCAGCACAGAGCAGGGGGCTTCAACAGGCAGACAGGCAACTAAGCAGCTTGTTCTTCCAGAGAACTGCCAGTAACACACGTGACAAAGCACTGCACCAACCATACTGCTCTGGGCCAACAATTGTAAAACATACCTTCCATTCCATTGAGCTGTTCACAAGCTCCCATGAACAGGACAGAGTGACAAGATAATATGTAACCTGGTAAACCAAGGAACCATAAAAATAGGTCACTGCTGTTAGCCTGTAATATGATGTGGCAAATGTCATGTAGAGGATTACGTAGGAAAAGCAGGTCAGCTCCAGTAAACAATACATATATATTTTAAGAATAGGCAGAGAACATTATGGTCATTTCAAATGCACCCAGCTTTTAAAATCAGTCCAATATTGTCGTGGAGCAGGTACTCAGAATTGTGCGTTAATAAATGAAAACTCCACCTTAAGTGCAACAGCAATCCTGTGAGCGCATCGGTGCTGTTCTGAGCAGTTGGGGTAGTTCTGGCAGGGCTTCTACATAAACCTAGTAGCTGCATCATCTAATTTATAGAGGCTAGTCCCGGACAGATCAAAAGGCAGACAGGGGCCTGGATAATATCCAATTTATAGCGGCACCACAGTCATCACAAAGCAAAGCTATAGCGCACCATAACATTCAAATTAAATTTACAGCAGATCACTCAGACATTTGTAACGCATAACTAAATACAGAATACAAATAATTAGAACAACTACACAATTAACAATTACATACAGGCAAGCCAAACATTCCTATACATTTATATTATAATACTAACAATGGTCAAATGTCTATATTATTAAACTCAGTATTTCCTGGGTCTTGAACACCACATGTTTTAGTGGAATCTAAATCATTCCATATCTATATATTATATATATATATATATATATATATATATATATATATATATATATATATATATAATCATATCACCCATTCCATGTTTTAATATGTGCTTGACTAGTAAAACCAGAAATGCATCTTATTTCAATCCCTGCATTCAGCATTGCTTCTTCCTGCCTTATGTTGTCCCCCACCCCCCCTACACACAGAGACAGGATGGCCAACAGCGCCAATATAGAATGCTTTCCAGTTGACCCACTTCATGCAGAAATAAAAACAAACGTCGGATAAAATTTTCATCTAATTGGTTTTATTCTCTTCAGCAATAGGGAAAAAAAAGAATAGTTACATATTTTCTATTGATACCTTTTTCATTTTTAATTTTTTTTTTTTTTTTTTTTTTTTTTTTTTTTTTTTTTTTTTTTTTTACAATGTTTTACAAAAAGTTAAGCTCTATGCTAGGTGTGTAAGTAAAACTGAAAACACAAAAAACGGTAAAATAAGGTTTTATTTAAGATACAAGATATTTTTTCTTTTCTTTTTCTTCACTTTAAACCAGAGAACAAATCTTAAAATAAATGCACCCATGACATTAATATCAGCTTCCCATCTCAGCCCCCACCGGTTCACGCTCTGACTGGGATGGAGAAGCAGCAGACTGTATCTCAGCTCCACTCTTAAAAGACAAGAAACCTACAATCCTTGGCCACCCCCACCCCCCCCTTACACCTTCCACCCTCCCCTCTCTCCCTCCCTTCCTTCCTTATCTCTTAATCACAAGCTATTTAATAAGAGTGGATGTCCCAAAATCAAACAGTGATGATACACATCAATCTGCAAAACCAAGTACACCGCTCTGGTAGAGACTGCTGATGGGTGCTTCTACTATGATTTAAAAAGGGGGGAGGGCAGACAGAGAAAAAAATATGAAGCCATGATAATACCCTTTCCTTACCATTTAGTGACAGTGAAAGGGCTAGAGGTAGGGGGAGGGAAATAGGCTGGAGATGTGGAAGGAGAGGGCAGGCATTGACAAAGGAGAAGGGTGGAGAGATGCAGAGTGAAAGGGTGAGGGAGAGTTGGAAGGAGAGGGCAGACAAGGGAGAAGGAGAGCAAGGAGCGAGCAGCTGCAGTGTCCCTCACAGTGCTCTCAGCTCAGTCTAACCATTTCGGTCTGCATACCCCGAGGCACAGTGATTTTGCATGTTGAATAAAATCACAACTTTAGATTTTCAGCTCAAATTTGTGTTTATGTTTTCATTCATATTGTATTTGGAAAAAAAAAAAAAAATTATATAGGTTTTAATTTCCCGCAACACTGGCCTCTGTTGTAGAAATAATAATAATAATAATCAACAACTGAAGAGCACAAATGTAAAAGGAGGAAGTTTGTGTAAAATATCTTTAAAGTCACACACATTAACAGTTTTGTTTGATGTTGCAGTTTCTAACAAACAGGGTGAGCCCCAGGAAGCACTTAAGAGTCCCCTTAGCCGCCCCAAAATAGAACACCCCCTAACACACACACACACACACAAGTAAAGACAGGTCTCCTACAGGGGTCCCCAGTCCTGCTTTGCCACAAAGTGTCTATTGCCCATCCTAAAGTATGATGTCTGTCTGTCCAAGTTCAACTGTGGTCACCAGAAGAAGCCTTATTACTTCTTATTTATAACCCAAGGTACCTGGAACTAGCCAATAAGAGACATCATTGGTATTCTGGATGTGTGTGGGTATGTGTGTGTTTGTCAATGAGATTCTGATGCTTTTACACCAGCCAGCGCTACCTGTGATTCCTGACCCCTTAACTGCTCCTATTGAGCAAGGTCTGCATGTACAATATACCACAGATCAGTGATAAGAAACCGCTTAGCAGTACCTTGACTTTATAGACCATTGGGATTCTTCTTCATGTTAATATTCTCCTTTTCCTTCATAGTTTAAAATATTAACTGTAAGAGTCAAGACTTCAAAATGCTATCTCCCTGTCCATGAATTATAACCAGTAAGATCCACATGCCTTCCAGTGTGTCAGCTTTTAACCCCCAGGACTACATGGCCAGCCAGACCTGCAATTCTGACCACTGCTTCCAAGTACTGTACTAGGAAAGTCCCTGTCCCCCAGCTCCAAACACTACCTACAAGTTCCTCAGATTAAAACTGCCTAGTCTGTCCCAATCATGCACTTAATAATTAAGATGAACCAATTAAATCTGACCAGATCCTACAGTACTTTATATTACATCAATGAACATGGAATGGATTGGCCCCCCATGAACAGGCACTGCTACCCTCTGCAAGTACAAGATTCATGTATCTGCAATACTTGAGAACGGCAACAGGGGTGCTACAGCACTGTGTTGGACAGGCCAGGTTTTCATTACCTTTTCTACAAAAGTCTGATGCGAGCAGAATATTTACCAGAGAGCTGCATTTCAGACATTGCCTGCAGATGACTTGTCTTCTATGCACTGGAAAGCAGAGCAGGGATAGATTTAGGCTCTTGGAAGAAAAGAAAAAAAACTGGACACTAATCAACTGACCAGCCAAAAAGCATATCAGGATCACGTTTCAAACAATCCTAAAAAGTACAAGCTATGGATCTTAAGTAGGGATGTAACAATTAATTGTTTATCGATGAATCCTGATACTTTACATTACATACCGTACAGTTTCATAATAGGAGGCATGTATCATATGTATTGTGACCAAAAGCACAACATAGCTCCTTTTAGTTCACCGAATGGTTCTCAAATGCAGAAGTGTGTTTTACAGTTGGTATGAACACGCTCGTTTAGTGTTTGTCTTAACAAAAAAACAATTGTCCATCATTAAAGGATTATTTGATCTTATTGATCATACAAGTAGCCACCTGGAGCATTACACCCCTAATCTGAAATACAATCTATGTCTAAGGTGTAACGTGCAAGGTTTGTGTATTGGCTAGCTCAGGTAAGAGAGGAAGGGCGAGGGTTGGGTGTTTCTGGATAAGGCTTGTGCATGTGTTCTTGGGGGGAGAGAGAGAGGGAAAAGAAAGAAGGAAAGAAAGAAAAAGAAAAAAAGAAAGAAAGAACACAAACTCAGGAACACTCCTCCCCAATGCGCTGGCACGACCGCCCCACCTTGCGGTCCAGCTTCACCATCTTCAGGATAGCCTCCTCACGGCCACGGCCCAGGTGATCAAAAAGGCAGTCATGCTGCTCCGGGAGACGATGCAGCATGCAGAACACGTATCCTGTAGAGGCGGAGAGATGGTTAGCCTTTCTGGAGCAAAAACAAGGCATCCCTTTTGCCACAGCAAATGGGGAATGACACCATCAAAATGCTTACTGTAACTTCTGACTGCAAATAAATATATATTAATATACCACTGGAACTGCAAACTAAATCAAAAAAAAAAAAAAAAAAAAAAAAATATATATATATATATATATATATAATCACACGCAGACCGATTGAAACCAGTTTACTTCCCCAGTGACTCCCAGTCAAGCAGAGACATGGATAGGTGTTGCAGGGGACGTCATTCTCTGGCTGGGGGTGTGGAAATAGACAGAGAAGCAACTAAAGCACTGAGGAGACATCGGCAAGATTGTTTTATGAACTGAAAACACTCTCGACTAATTGAGGAAATATTCTTAGAGCGGTCTTTCAAAAATAAATCGGTGTTTTGAGCTTTTAAACATGATCTCTTGCGGAATGTTTTCTGTGCTCAATTAACATTTAACAACTCTTGCTCAACACTGATTACACTTTAGACTGATAAATACTAATTATACCTCCAAATTGAATAAATAATGCAGATAATATTCACAACTTTAATGAGTACTGATTATAAGCTGCAAGTGACACGAACAAGGTTTAATTAAAAGCGATCACACTTAACTGCCTGTCAAAAATGAAAGTCTAATGATAGCAGAACTCCACATGCATTAAAAGTGACTGCAATAGAGCTATTACAGTAGCCGATTACCTCAAAACTTTGTCAAGTCGGATCTTTGAGCATCCCAATGGTTTCACATTAACTTAGTTAGGTAGCCCCTAGATAATTCCACACCTTTACCACAGTGTGACAAAATCCCTTTCCAACACAGGCATGATTCAACCCTCTGCTTCACATCTAACCCGACACGGACAACAAGAAAAGTAAAAAACACGGCCAGAGATGTAGCAGCTATATTAATTTCAAAATCTTCTAGCTTGATCGGTCACCACTGTGCATTTGGTGTGACTTGAAAAAGGAAATTAACTGGTTGGTGATGCGTACTGGAGTTAATTGATTTGAGTTGCCTAAGCTATGAAGCTGTTTCTGCCACTTCTCCGCTCAATGACCTGTCCTTAGTTTTTTTTCTCTATCTGATGCACACAGTTTTGCTGTGGTCTCTCAGGCCTCATATACACACACCCAGCCTAAATGCGGTTGCAAGTTCACCTTTTGCTCTTAATACAGTTTAAGTACACAGACAGTCTGGTTGCAAAAAGCAATGACAGCCACACTAGTTAATCCTGTTCGGAACAAGTACCGAGTTCTGTTATTAATTCAGTTTGATTACTTAACGCGCAGCGACTGTGTGTGTGTATATTAAAACTAGTGCTGGGACGAACACAGGATTTTCATATTCAGATATTTGCTCAATTTAAATATTCATTTGTTTTTCCCAAAAAGTAATAAAAGCCATTATATTGCTCTGAACGCAGACAGAGACAGCATAACAGCAGTTGTAGGGGGGCATGGCCGTGGCCCCTGTATGTCTGTGTGCCTTTATTTTACATCATGACTTTAAAATATGTAACACGTTAAAACAGAAAAATATCCTAGGAGTAAAGAATAAGTTGTGTAGGGCTTACTTTACCCCAGTGAATTAACTACAAAACAATGCATGCCAAAAAAAAGAAGTTCAAGTTAAACGTTTTGTTTATTCCAGAAATACAGTACATAAAGTTGACAATGCAATTCATTCCTTGCTATTGTCGTTTCTTCACAGTAAAGAGTTGCCCTCAACACGTTTTCATAAAGTAATAACATGAAGTTTTCTTGTGCCTTTTTGTAGCTGAACAAGCAAACAAAAATTGAAATTTCACTTTAAAACACTTCATATAAAACAAAACGTGGAAATACCAAACAGAAAGTCGGAACAAAATGTTTATACAGTGCCTATAGAAAGTCTACACCCCCTTTAAATATTTTCACCTTTTGTTGCCTTATCCTGGAATTAAAATGCATTATATATATTCATTTATCTACATATCCTACCCACCACTTCCAAATGAAAAAAATATTCTAGAAATTTGTAGAAGATTAAAAATAAAAATCTGAAATAGCTTGGTTGGATAAGTGTCCACCCCCCTTTGTGTAACCAATCGCCTTCAAAAATCACACACCAAGTTAGTGGCCTCCATCTGTGTTAAACTGTAGTGAGTCACATGATTTCAGGACAAAGTCAGCAGTTCCTGTAGGTTCCCTCTGCTGGGTAGTGCATTTCAAAGCAAAGACTCAACCATGAGCACCAAGGTGCTTTCAAAAGCTATTGAAAGGCACAGATCAGAGGATGGGTACAAAAAAAAATATCAAAAGGCCTTTAATATCCCTTGGAGCACGGTTAAGACAATTAAGTGGAAAGGTGTATGGCACAACCAAGACCCTGTCTAGATCAGGCTGTCCCTCCAAACGAGATGACCAAGCAAGGAGGAGACTGATCAGAGAGGCTACCAAGAGGCCAATGGCAACTTTGCAAGAGCTACAGGCTTTTATGGCCAAGACTGGTCAAAGTGTGCATGTGACAACAATATCCCAAACACTCCACAAATCTAGCCTGTATGGTAGGGTCGCATGAAAGAAGCCATTACTCAAGAAAGCCCACCTTGAATCCAGTCTAAAGTATGCAAAAAAAAAAAAAAAAAAAAAACCCGCAGGAGATTCTGTAGCCATGTGGCAAAAAGTTTTGTGGTCTGACTAAACTAAAATCGAACTTTTTGGCCTAAATGCAAAGCGTTATGCTTGGTGCAAGCTGTGAAGCATGGTGGTAGCAGCATTATGTTATGGGGATGTTACTCATCAACAGGGAGTGGGACACTTGTGTCAGGATAGAAGAGAAAATGATTGGAGCAACGTACAGAGAAGTCCTTGAGGAAAACACGCTGCCTTCTGAAAAAGCTGAAACTGGGACAGAAGTTCACCTTTCAGCATGACAACAACCCAAAGCGCACAGCTCAAAGCTACACTGGAGTGGCTAAGGAACAAAAAGGTAAAATGTCCTTGAGTGGCCCAGTCAGACCCCTGACCTAAATCCAATCAAAAATTTGTGGCATGACTTAGATTGCTGTCCATCAACACTCCCTAAGGAACTTGACAAAGCTTGAACAGTTTTGTAAAGAAGAATGGTCAAAAATTGCCAAATCTAGGTGTGGAAAGTTGGTAGAGACCAAAGCCAAAAGACTCACTGCTGTAATTGCTGCCAAAAATACTTTCACCAAGTATTAACTAAGGGGGGTGGAGACTTATCCAAATTATGATCTTTCAGTTTTGTATTTTTAATATATAATTTTTTTTCTCAATCAAAAACTTTTTTCCCCTTAACAGTGTGGAGTATGGTGTGTAGATAAGTGGAAAAAGTACTCAATTAAATGCACGAAACTAAATAAAATGACATTATATATATACACACACACACGTCTATATAAAAAATACACTACATAACATTAAGGAAGATGGGTACTGTTGTAGCGAGGCACTTCAGAATGACTGCTGTGTTTTATATATATATATATATATATATATATATATATATATATATATATATATATATAAAAATAAAATCTCACATCACACAGATCACCCCCCCTCCTCCAGCCTCCTTGCTGCTGCAATACAAACTTAACAAATGTTGTGTAAAGGTGGTCTGAGTTCAGTGGTTTGTTTAAACAGGGAGTGCACTCCCTTCAGTAATGAAAGGTGTGTGTGTACAACAAACAACCGCAGCGAGTGCAGTTTGTTAATACGGTTGTCATGCCAACTGCAGAGTGTGTGTGTGTGTGTGTGTATGAGGCATCAGTGTCATCGCTCACACAGTTTTGCTGCAGGCTCTCACACAGTTCAGTGTCATCTCTCACACAGTTTTGCTGCAGTTTCTTTCACACAGGTCAGTGTCATCTATCAAACGCAGTTTAGCGGCAGTCTCCCTCACACACAAAGCTCTCTGTCAGTGTCGTCTATCTCTCTTGGACTCACCACAGCGGCAGGAGCCCAGCTCTTGCTGCACCAGCTCCAGTTTGGTTTGGCAGCGGTAGCAGCGCCGGCGACTCCTCTGCTTGGTGCCTCCACGGCTTTCCTCAGCGACGTCATCCTGCAGCCGCGCCCGTTTCCCTGGTGACTCCTCGCCCTCGGACACAGACCCTGCCACCGGAAACGCAGCAGATGTGTAATCCATTCAGAACCACTTATTTAATCCAAATACATGAGGTTACATAAGGTGACATTGCATCTGGTACCGAGAACCTGCCTCTCTAAATATTTCAGGATATTGTTAAAAGCAGATTAGCGATTCAGAGAGTTTATTTAACTGTATAATAAACACACTAAATGGTACTCACCGAGTATAGATAAAGCTCTGGAGCAGTAAACTCTTATTCAGTAACAAAGACAGTTTTTGGTACCTACAGGTGAGTGTTTCATTCTAAAAGCAGTACAACAATTGTGTTTTAATAAATGTCTTTGGTAAAAGGTGGGGGGCAAACAAAAGAACTAACTGCCGAGTGTATAGAGGCACATTTATTATTATTATTATTATTATTATTATTATTATTATTATTATATCATCATTATGCCTTGTTCATCTGGTAGAGTTTACAGTGCCATGGGAAGATGCTGTGGATGAGGTGTACAAGAGGAAGAAACTTCGGTATGCTCAACTAGCTGCTGAAGCGGAACAGCGAGAATGGAGAGTCCGAGTTTACCCAGTGGAGGTGGGTTGTTGAGGATTTGTGGCACACTCTACAACCTGGTTTCTCAGAGATGTTGGGTTCAGTGGCCAAGAGTTGCATCGCACAGTGAAGAACTTATCTGAAGAAGCAGAAAGGAGCAGCAACTGGCTGTGGTTGAGATGGAAAGATTCTGGATGGGGATCTCAAGCACAACAGAAAGAAAGCAATGCTAATGTACAGGTAAGTAAGCTGGGCTGAGCTGAGTGGGGGATGGACGGGGGTGATGCTAGGATGCCAGAATCACTGTTCAGCCCTCTTGAGGTGTCATGGGCTAGTCAATGAAACACCAAGGATGGAAGGTGCCCACTTGAAGACCCCAGAGATGTACCCGACTTGGCTCAATCCAGACGGTTGTCATGCTGATGCACTGGGGAGACTGCACTGGGTTGATCCCCGGAGCAAGCATCACAGCCATTGTGTGTGCTGATGCGCTGGGGAGGCAAAATGAGCAGATCCCAGGAGGCAGCATTACACTTCAGCAATCAGCACCAGACAGAAGGATAGCTACATCAAATGGAAAACAACGCAAATGGATGGAAATGCAGATGGATCACATTAGTTTACTGCAAAGCTGCGTCTTAGTTGGTGCTTATCTTGGCGAGAGCAGAGTTCAAATAGGCATGAAGTTCAACATCAACACTCATGTAATGGAAATCATTATTATTTTACAATTAAGAAGCTACAAGAAACAAAGCAAAGTTACGGTTTTAGTAATTGCAAACCGACAAAACTGAGCAGGTGTTTCAGCATAAAACGTTCAATATGTACTTACTGAGCATGCATTACATTACAAATACATGCATGTAGCACTAAATGGCAAAACCAGTACAAATGACATCTCTGCACAGTGCTGCACCTAGAATTCCCACATGTAGTTTATTAAAGGAAAGTGTTAAACAAGAAAATAAAAGCAAGTGCAGCACTGTTGTTTGGCTGGTAAGTATTCCCCAATTAAGTCAGTTAAATACTTGCCAAGTCGGAAGCACTGGTTTATTTTATAAAAAAAAAAAAAAGACTTCATTATGCTGAATAAAACAATTTCAACAGTATAAACTTAGTTGCAGTAAGGACCAGTCAAGAGTTGTTTCTTGTTTTATATACCATTAAAAATGTCTTAGTCCTCTAATAAATTGGGTCTCTGCCTTTGTGCTTTTTCTAAATATGGTCCATTGAGTTAGAGGGCAAAGCTTACCCATAATAAAATAACTTAACAACAATGTACCTGCTGCTAGTCATCTCGCTAGTTTTAAACTTATTTATTTTTTACTTTAAATATTGGGGCAAGTTTTGCACTTGCTTCGGATCAGATACATTATTTTGTATCTTTAACAAGGGCTGACGGTGAGTAGAATGACGGGGAGAGTAATAAGCTAAAATATTTTAACTTATGATTAAGTACATGCCTTTAAAGAGGACACTGGCTGCTAAAGAAGGACTGCGACGATTGACGTTTTTGATACACAAATAAGCTTACTTGACTTGAAAAATGGCAAACGATGCAAGCAAATTCCTACTTGTTTTTTGACTGAATGAGTCGTCAGAACAAGCTTCAATATAAAAGCCCAAAACATTTTAGCCTACTTCACTAAAGTAAAAACAGGCTTCTGTTATTTTGAAATAACACTGCATCAGATTACTACTAGTGCTTAATAACAGTAACAACATTCATGCCCTTGCAGCAACATGAACCCACTAACTTCCTCCTCCTCCTCCTCCTTCTTAATAATAATAAAGAACTGTCTGGTTCTCTTGGCTCCCTCCCTCCCCCTAGTGAATACAATTTAAGAGAGAATAAAAACCAACCAAACTAACTACCTAGCCTATACTGAAGTATTTTTTTTTTCTCCAAACTTCCCTGATGTTGTAAATAGTGCAGTGAGGACTGTGGGTCAAACCAATGTTCATGCAGGGTGCGTTTTTTTTGGGTCAATGTCAGACATCGAGTGTCTTCTGAATTACTTTCTATTTTATTACATTTTAAATCCTTTAAAAGGTAAAATCAAAGCAAAAAACATAGAATAACAGTGTGTTCATACTTGGTAAAGAAAGTAGCGGTGCAAAATATAGTTTACCTCTCCTGTGCCCTATTGGTTAGGTGCCTATGGGCTCAATCAAGTTATTTTAAAAATAAAAAAAAAAAAACCACCACAACACACCTTTTAAAAAAAAAAAAAAAGGTCACATTTATTTTTCCATAATAAATTGAATAAAACATGTTAAAAGGAAAAAAATATATATATATACTTGGAGAAACAAAAAGGGATAATTCAAGGCCTGACATTTGCCTGAAGGACAAGCACGTTTTTTTAAATTTATTTATTTAAATGTGTTTTTCTTCTACTAAACTAAAAGCTGTGAAAGCAAAATACTTTGATAAAATACCTTATAGAGCTATCACACGTATGCAACAGATAACATTAATCTTAAATACGAGTACTCCATTGTCTATTTTCTTAAAACTTTGCAGGATAAAATATACTTCAATAATACATTTAACACAGAAATAAAAATAAGGGGTCGCCAAATTAAAGCAATGCCTCTCAGGCTGCTTATTTACATATTTTTTAAAAGAAAGGTACAATGAAATGAGGACGTATTTTTTTGTAATTGTTTTAAACTATTTGTATCATATACAGTAGGGGAAACCGGGAACAGTTGTAACACCTTGAATTTCTCCAGTCAGAAACAAACGAGTGCCATCACTCACTCTGCATATGCTCAGTTCAGGTCTCTGTCTGCGCCAAAGCCCTGAGATTTTATCTACAAAAAAATTGATTTTTGACTCAGTAGAGTCAATTTCTTCCAATTTTTTTTTTTTGTTACCCAGTTTATGGATCCAAGCTTTTACCATTCTCATCCCTGATCTCTGTACTTAACTGACACGATTGATTGCTTTTAGTTTTGTTGTTTCTTGCTGGAACATAAGGTTTAGTAATGGCTCCCTGGTTTGGGGCAAGGTGTTACAATTGACGCCATACACCACTAGCTGAAGCAAATTTGTGCACATGAATCTTGCAACGAAGGAAACAAAATGTTCACATGTCACAAGTATCACTCAGAGCAACATATTATTGCTTGATAAGGCCTATAATTTTAGGGATGTTAAAGTTTTAAAAGTAGGACAAAAAAATAAATAAATAAAACATTCAATGCTTGAGTTAAATAATGTGTTATTTAATTTTCTTCACAGAATGTTACAACTGACCCTGGCCATGGGGTCAATTGTAACATCGGACACCTTACACCTTACATATAGCAAGAGGGTTTGAAATGTATATCAGAGCTTAAAACAGGATAACTACAGGGACTGGAAGAGGACAGGATGTAAGTTGTTTGTATCAAAGTCTGGTCAAACTAGCTCAAATCATCTGTGCGTAATGGAGAGACAGGAATTTTTATTTATTTTATTTTTTTTTTTTACAACTGTCCCCGGTCTCCCCTACTCAACTATCAATTTAAATATTATAATTTTTTTCTTTAAATTTAGTAGTCGCCAGTTAGTTTTCTGTTATTTTCTACCACCCCTGCGCTGACCCCGGGGGGCAAAGATGAACAAATGCTGTCCTCCGAAGCATGTGCCTTAGCTGTCTTTTTTCACACTGCAGACTCACCATGCAATATAACAGTACCAGTATGAGCCGTTACTGTTAGACTACAGTAGTCTAACCCCTTCACACAGCAAAAGTGATGATTCAGTAGAGGATAGCAACCAGTTCACTTCCGCAGCAGTCAGTGGATAAACCCGCCTACAATTCTCTGTGATTGGTTGCAAATATGAAAGCTGATTGTTCAGTAATCAGATTTGCACAGCGCCGAACAGCTGCTTTTTAATGCTACTGGTCGTTCAACCTTCTTTAGTCACATCAAGTGTGCTGTAATATGTTCCATATGGTAGAAACACAGCAGCCTGCATGAAAATACAATATTCTGTAATTTCTGTTACCAGTGAGACAATGCTCTGGGGAAAAACCGGGACGTCTGGTCACCTTAACTTACATTGGAGGTCAGATACGAATTATTAAAGCAGAAGATATAAAAATCAATTCCATTAAAAGCAGGACCTGTACCTGCATTGCTGTAACCTGCACTACAATTAGAGTTAAGGCCAAGACAATTAGACAGGGTATCTCTTTACTCTAGCACTACATAATTCAATAACACTAATAACCCACATCTATCAAATCTTTCCCATCATCAAGTGAAAGAAGATCTGAAATAGGATTTTCATTTTGTTTTAATAACACGAATACTATCAAGTGACAAAGAAATAATTGTATTGTGTGTATGTGTGTGTGCAGCAGAATGATGTCAAATACTTGTGAATGCTGGGGAGCTGAGTACCAATCTAACAATGAGAAGGCGCTGAATTCTTACTAGATTAAAATTCGCTATTTCCCTGGAATACCCTCAGTGCCAACATGACAGAGGCTGCGCCAGGAATTTAGTAACAATGCATTTTTAATCTCTAAAAAAAAAAAAGCAGCACTTTTAATGCATGTATTTATATGTTCGCACAATCTGTGTGTGCAAGGCTCTGCTCATTAATAGTTTAGCAGTTTGATCTTGGCAGAGTGTTTCTCAGTTCTAGCACCTTGCAAGAGCGGTACACACACTGACAGACACATGCTCCCTGACTCTACCCTCTCCCAAATTCATTCCTAACTTCTAGTGCTGCACTCTCACACGACAGGGTTCTAACTGCTGGCTCTCACCTTAGACTTTGATTTATTTAAACTGTAGCCAAGTCCTTGGTTTACTACAGCTATTCCCCCAATCCTTTCCCAGGAGCAGATGCAGATTGCACAGTCATTTCATAAATTAAAGAAATGTGTACAGCTATCCCTGTATATTATGGCATAACAGTGTCTTCTCATTAGCACTTTGGGTGGGCAAAGTGCAAAATGAAACGCTCCTATACCACAAGACCAGTGTCGTAACCAGAGATGACATTCTACCGAGGTCAAACTTAGGTTTCAAGCTATAACTGGCAGAATATATATATCTGCTTGGCATTTACTGTTTAACCTCCAAATCTATGTTACACAGCAAACCAACAAAGAAAATTAAGGAGTCTTGTGTACTTTACCATAATTTACATTTTTAAGCAAAAAAACAACCGAGGACACGACCTTTGTGTCCTCATAACTAGATGTGGCCATGCATGAGACAGGGACAGCTGTTCATATTAATTGTAAATTATTTTTTAATTAAAAAGGAAACATACCCATGGTCTTCTGAATGTATGGCAATCTAGAGTCTTCTCTGCAATGCTTACAACAAAATAAGACATACTGCAATATTCCAAAATCTGGGTGTCGAGTATTTTGCAATACTACACCGACATATACAGGTACTACACACTAACCAAAATACAGTACAATTTCGCTTTATTATTATTAACACACACAGGTTTGAGCTCATGTTGGTTTATTGTGCCTCCCCTGTCTTTGCATAACCAAGCTCCAGGTTGCATAAATTTTAATTTAACTTATGCCTGACTTCTTAAAAATTGATTACACAGAGAGGGATGGATTTTATTAAGCTGTGGATTGTATTAAGTTGAATAACCCAGTTTAAGGCATGTGCAATATTGAAAACAAATGTAATTTAATCTGGTACCACTAAAAAAAAAAAAAGTGTGAAGCAAGCACAATTGCACAAGAGTGATAATCGCCTCATGTTTTTTCCCCCCTTACTAAATACAATAAATGAAGTCCTATTATTACAGTAGAATGGAAAACAAGGGCCACAGTTCCTTTCTGAACAGCCCATGTTTTGAGTGTTCAATTCTGTTTGAAACAGGACGCAAGCTGCCTCCCCACCAACTCAAATCCTGCTACTGCTCTTAATTAACCTTGTAGGTTGTAGTCTAATGCTGCCCACAACCAACATGAGACATTTATCGGGATGATGATGGTGTGATTTTTGACCTATATATCATTCTATTTATAAACTTAAACTCTTACAACCCCGGTGCAGTTAAAACCACCTCCACTTAAAGTTGTGTTGGATGGTCTGTGTGTCCAACTCTTAGAGAACCAGGTATCCTGGCCCCTGTACAGAAATTTCAAACTTTCATTGCACAGCTCCATTTTCTTGTGAACCTCAATTATATTTTTTACCTAGGGGTATCATGATATGCAGATCGCGCTACAATATTATCATGATACATGCAATGGCCCTAGGTGAATCGTTGCAGCCCTAAAGCTACCTCTAGCATTTAGTGTGAGCCTAATCAAACTGCTATGCAATGAGAGTCCTGCATTACAGGCTGCCTCTATACTGCAGTAAAATGAGCAGTTAGAGCAACAGGACTGTGTCAGCAATGAAAAATGAGAAGCAATGGAAAAAGCAGGAGCCAAGTACCCTCTAATTAAAGAATTCAGCGCTTTTATATCCCCTAAAAACATCAATTAAGTGCAAACCCTGCTCTGGGCTCCACAGCAGAAATACTGCAAACGCCTCCCAGTACCTCACAGGGGAGCACAGGAGGGAGGATGGGAAGATTAAATAATAAAACTTCCAAGCCACCGAGGAACAGGCACAAGAATGAAAATCACCACAAATAAATCTGATATAAACAGCTAGGACGGAAACCAGAAAATATTTTTAGTATAGTAAAAAAAAATAGCGTGCGCTTTTTAAAAAGAAGAAAGGACCATCAATATAATGAACGCTGTAGGAAGCCAAGTTTCTGACTTGGTAAAACTAAGTATGATACAGGATACCAGCACAGACTTTACTACTTTACACACAAATTACAAAGACTAAAAAGACCAAGAACAAAAATGTCATATTATGAGGAAACTGGACGGCTGCCTGTTTGACTCAGGGCAGGCACTTTATATTGTTATTATGTTAAACACCTCTGGTGAACCAAATCTGGAGTGCTCACACAGGACTGCCAGTTAACAAAGGCTCTACCAGGACTGCACTCTGGAGATGTGGAAGAGGAAAGCAGGGCTCACTCACCCAATTGGAAGGGGCATTTGGCAGTAGACCTACCTGATTCGCAGGGCCTTTTTGTGGGTGTTGCTAATGTGCCATGGGCTGTGTCTGTGCAGGGAACACCTGAAACACAGAAGAGACAAAGTCCATGTTTGTATTCGTTCATAAAATAAAATCCTATATGACTATCAAAAACACATCATGCAAAGGCAACTATGCATAAAACGAGGACAGAAATAAACAACATTAACTTCACAGAAGAGCACTTCTCTCCTTTCTTTAACAGGTCATACAATGGGGTACCAGATTTACTTTACTCCACAGTTGTTTGTTTATTTTTTACTGTAATATATACCGATCAAAAGAAACTTCACTATTGTAACACATTTATTTTGGAAAAAATAAGGTATATAAGATATTGATGAAATGTTTTTGGTTTCTTTTTAATTGCCTGATCATTCATCCTTGACCATGACACGCTTGAGTGACTGAAGCATATGCACTTAAATCACCTAATTAGTGATAGAGTTGATTGGACACTGGATATGCAGCGATTTCAGCTGTTGAATTACAAGCTTGAATAAAAGCTATAAAGAAAAATCACAGAAAAAAGAACAAATACACCACGTGTGTCAAGAGAGCAGCGCCTTCGTTCAAATCGGCATGATGGAGGCTGGACTAGGGCAGTGTTCTGTGGTTCGCCATCTTGGGTGCTCACAGCCAGCAATTTCAAACCTGACGAGACGTTTTGAAACTTTTTTCGTTGGACTATATCTGGTTGCACTTTTTCATTACTTTTTATTATGGTAAATTACCGTGCTTATTTAGGCACTCTACAATTTGACTGGGGGAAAGATAATAGATTTATTGGAGTTCACAAAAAAGGGACCTTTACTTCCTGATTTTAGTTTAATTATTGAGCTTATTGCTTCACTTAAATTGTTTTCATTATCTTAAGTTTTCAGGGCATTTTTGTTTTTCGCTGTCCTACATTTTTTGAATGCAACTGTTCATTTTAACAATTTTTTTTTTTTTTTTTTTTTTTTTTTTTTTTACACAATGGTACTCCCACTCATTTGGTCACCATCATAACTGTTGCATGAAAGAGAAGTGTAATAATCCAGCACCTCTGCACTTAAGCATTTGTAGGTCAGCTGACAAGCGTTCATCTGATAGCCCCATCATGCCTTTCTTCTTAAAGGAGTACAGTCTCGATACATGACATAGCTGCATATGTATAGCTATTATGTACTTATATATATATATATTATATAACCTTACAGTACAAAGACAAAAAATGGAGCGAATGATAACTCAAATAATCTATTTTTTTAATAAAGTAGCCGGCGCAAATATAGTATTCGGAGGTGGAGTGCGCCCATCACCGGCTTATTTTGAAAACCCTGTATTCATTGTCACTATTTTTGCTTTGAAAATAATCGGATACTTTTAGCAGTCATTTTACCATTTTAGCTTCTCAAAGTGCTAACACAGAAAACCTGCCCCTTCAACTCTGATTGGTTAAATGTTGTGTCAAGACGTAATACAGCTGTCATGTGGTTCCAAGATTTTTTTTTTGATTTAGTCTGCTAGAAGTACAGTCAATCACTGTTAAAGAAACAGTAGCATCTTTTTTTTTTTTTTTTTCAGCTGGGCGGCGCCAGCCACTTTGCCAGGCGGCGTGCCCAGCTGAAAAGGCTTGGGGAGAACCCTGCCAACCAATACATTAAGCCTTATTTGTTTTAATATTTGTCCAAGCACTCATTTTTATAACGGGAGTAGATAGTGTGGCTTTGGATCAGCCATGTGACAGAGGGAACTCCACATACCAGTTTCAGCAAATTTCAAGACCTGCTATCTTTTGAACACAGTCATGGCCCTCTGTGTAATCTACCCCCTTCTGTTCTGTACCATACAGAACTTGTCAAAAAGTATTTGACAGCAAGCCTGCATGTCTAAATATCTAAGGCTGCCTTCACTCTGCGCTTGGGCGCTCCCTCCAATGCCATTAGAAGGATCTAACAGCACTGGGCTTTCATAACAATGACTCTCCAAAGCAGTTAGATAGAAACTTGATCCTAGACCACCACAGAGATGTTTTAGCCAACAATTGATTAGAAACAAACAGAACATTGCTCAAGAAAGGTACAGAATCTTCTCCCCCTTGCCCCATTTCAGGAGGGCATCATGTACACTTAAACAGCAGGGGCATCTACAGGCACACCCCAACAGGAGCTGTGAAGAAACACTGGATACATACAACAAAATCAATATCTACAGACAATCTGAACTGTCTCTCTAAGTTTAAACGTCAAGATCTTTAGGTCCCAACGAACAAGATTGTATTAACCCTTTGCGGTCCTATGTCGGACTAGGTCCTGCATTACAATTTTCCCTTTCCAGTCTGATGTCGGACCCTAAGGACAAAGGAGTAGCTGCATCTGCATCCAGTGCTTAAAGAATATCAGACATTTGCAGAGCTTTTTGAGATGTTACAGTAATACAATGAAATAGATCGCAATGTTGAGGAGTTTGGTGATAAAATGAGTGATCAGGAGAGAATTTCAGTATGCACGTCTATAAAGAGGTATATGAAAAATACAGTGAACAAGGGGTGGGGCTTGGCTGGAGATACAGTACTGAGTGTCCTTTTGCGAGTCAATGCCTTTTAAACCTATTTTACCATGAAAGAAAATTAACAGTGTGTGTAAAATTAACCGTGCATGTGAAAATAAATTGGACCGGACGTGCCTGACAAAAACGCTCAATAAATGGACTGCAAAGGGTTAAATGAATTGCAACTAGAACCAAGATTTTTATTTATTGAATAGTGTGCAAATTACAAAATGAAGAGGAGGCCATTAATACTTGTTCGGTTCCTGGTAGCAGATTAACCTTAAAGCCTTTGTCAAGTCGGGTCTTAAAAGGATCCCAGTGGTCCAGCACCAACAATATGGCTAAGTAACCTATTCCATAGCCTCACCACTCTTTGTGAAGTACTGTCTTATTTCCTGTCCTAAGTCTCTACACAAATACACTGATCATTTCAAATGTTCTACTACTTTAAAGAGATACAAAAAACTACTAGTCAGGGTTGCCACCCTTGGTTAAGAATAGTTTTCCAGGACTTTTCAGCAGTTTTCCATGACACCATATAGCCTTGCATTACCCCTTATAACTACTGCATCCTCACGCCTTTTCAGTTTTATTTTAAATTAACCACATTACAATCCAAAAAAGTGTTAATTGCATATTTTGTGTAACCTAATGGGATTTGCAATGGTGTATTAACATGTTTTAACTAATTTGCGTAGCAGAAATTAAATGAAACTAATTTCAAAAGTAACACGTATGATAATTAGGTAACTAGATGTCAGATAATTAGGTGTCATTTTTAAAGGGAAGATGGAAAATAAAATGAAAAACAGAAAGCATAAGCATAAGCATATTTTTTATATATATATATATATATATATATATAATATATATATATATATATATATATATATATATATATATAATAATATATATACTAATTAACAATTGCCAAAAGACGTTATAGTACTAGTTTTGTAATTATAAATGTAGTTACTCTAATGATATGCATTACTTAAATTAAACACAAATTTTACTGTTTTGATTTTACTTTAAAATGCTTTAACGCAGAAGGTATAACACTATGTATGAAATAAATGTGCACATTGAATGACTATAATATGGTACAGCACCTGCAGCAACAAACTACTGAATTTGTCAATTTTTTTTTATTTTTTTTAAACAGTATACAAAATCTAAACTTTAGCATTAAACTAAATAAAAACTTAAAACATTTCATTGTCTCTTACAGAAAGCATTATAGTTAACTCTTGTTATCTAGCCAAATCAGACAATACAAAATATGCTTCTTCATTGTTATCCGGTGGTTTACTCCCTTAATAAATCTGGTAACTAACGGATAGAAGCCCACCTGGTGATTATCCCAGCCGTGTAAAATGCTGGAGATTGCAGCAACATGTACTTGAACTGAGAACAGGAAGAATAAGTGGCTAAGGTAAGACAGAAATTCTGAGAGGAGAATGTTTGAATGGTGCAAGGATTTTGATTTGCACCAGGAGACAAACTCCCTCCACTTACCTGAATAGGTTTGAAAGGTGGATGGTTTTCTTGAAGCGAGTAAAATGTTTATCACTTGTTCAGATAGCCCCTTATCCCTCAATTGTTGACGTTGAAAAACTGCTGGATTGTGGTGTAGTAGTTTCCCCACGTTCTGAGATAACAGATCGGGGTTTAGTGGAACGTGCATGGGTCTTGTCTCTGTTAGTTGTAGAATCTCCGAGAACCGAAGCCTCTTGGGCCAGTAGGGGGCTATTAGTATGAGACTGGCTCTGTCTCTTCTCACCTTCCCGAGTACCTCTGGGATTAGCGGTAAGGGTGGGAAAGCGTACATCAGGTCATTTGACCATGAAATGGACAGACCGTCTGTTGCTATTGCTGCCTCCTGGTGAAACCGGGAGCAAAAGAGTGGCAGCTGGGTATTTTCTGTCGTTGCAATCAGGGCTAATTTTGGGTGACCTAGTTCATTGAATACCCACTCTAGGATGTCTGGCCGAATCCTCCATTTGTGGGGTGCCATTATCCTGCTGAGTAGATCTGCCACACTGTTGTCGAGTTCTGGTAAATAAGTGCAGAGGTCCCATGATCTTGTGCCTCCCTGATGGTTTATGTACTTTACTGCTGTGGTGTTGTCTGTGAGGATCAGTACTGTTCTTTGTTTTAATATTGGGGTGAAGTGCCCAAGAGCTCCAAATAACTTATATGGCGAGATTTTTGTTTTGGTGACCACATGCCTTGGACCTGAGCATCTGCTAGGTGTCCTCCCCACCCAAAACAGGGAGGAGTCTGTATATAGACGGAGAGTAGGTGGACGTGGAGACAGCGACAACCCCATACATACCCGAGGTGAAAGGCGACACCATCTGGCTTCTGTGGCTGCTCCTGGGGAGACCTTGATGTGGTGGGAGTCTGGCAGGGTGTGGTTCCAAGAAGAATGAAGGCACCTTTCACCTGCGTCTCATATTTAACACTGTGTCTCTTACTAGGAAGACTGATGATGCCATGTGCCCCAGAAACTGCTGATGGGAACGTGCTGTTATTCTGGCTCTTATTTTGAAATGTTTTGCTACGTGTCAGATTGTGTCAGCTCTTTCTTCTGTGAGGTAATCTCTTCCTGATATTGTATTGAACTGTGCTCCCAGGAAGATTAGAGACTGTGCTGGGATGACAGACTACTTCTCCTCGTTGACCAGTAACCCCAAGTCCTGAAAAAGGCAGGAGTACCTTGTCTTTGTGTTCCAAAGCCTTCTCACTGGAAGGAGCTCTTACCAGCCAGTCGTCTATGTATGGATAGACGTGGATGACCATGCCCTGGAGATGTGCAGTTACCACAGCCATTACCTTGGTAAATACCCTGGGGGCTGTGGAGATCCCAAAAGGAAGGACTATGAACTAGAACTGGCGATTTTTGATGGAGAATCAGAGATATTTTCTGTATTCCTTGTGTATAGGAAGATGGAAGAAGGCATCTTTGAGATCTATAGAAATCAACCAGTCCCCTGGCTGAACTGCCTTGATGATAATGGCTAGTGAAACCATCTTGAATTTTTCTGAAAGAAAAAAAAAACTGTTCAGGTTCCTGAGGTCTAAAATAGGCCTGAATTTCCTGTTTTTCTTTTGCATCAGAAAGTATCTTGAGTATTGGCCCTGGGTCTGTGAAGAGAAGGGGACCTCTTATATGGCATAGGAATGCAGCATTTGTTAGTTTCCTCTTGTAGGCAGATGCCCCTTGGTCTTGACCAGTCAAACTGTCTGAATGATGCCTGTTGGCGGTAAAACCTGGACCGCAATCCTGTAACCCTGTTGAGTAAGCCTCAGCGGTCTGATGTAATTTTTTCCCCAGCTGCTTAATTGGGACACCCTTCCTCCCATTGGCAGTGGATAGGGGTTTGTGATGGAAGGCTGAGAAAAATGGTCAGGAGGAGGTAGAGGGTCTACCTCCCTCTTTATAATAGCCACATCCTGTTCTACGTGGTCCACATTGAAAGCAGCCCTGCCTGTTGAACCATGGTTGAGGAGGCTGGTTTCTGAATGACCTTTGTCTATTGAAAAAACCCTGTTGCAAGGTGCACCTCTCCCTGTAGTAGAGCAAGATCTAATCGCTTGTCTAGCCTCTTTCATGTCAGACAGGGAATCCTTAACGCTTGTGCCAAATAAAAGATCACCCTGAAAGGGCAACTCCAATATTTTTGTGACACAGAAGATGCTTTCATTTGGACGCACCGTCTTCAGAGATGACATTAGCCACAGCTCTGGCGTTCGTATCACTGGTGTCACATGCAGCTTGCAGTTGAAGTTTAGATGTGTTTTTCCCTTCTGCTAGCTGCATGGCCACCTCTAGATTTTCAGGCGTAGGTGACAAATTGTAGAGAACTGGTTCCACAGCATATGCTGGTATTTAGCTGCATGGATCTGATAATTGTTGATCCGCGTGCTGCATGCGGAGGCAGAGTAATCTTTTTTTTTTTTTTTTTTTTTTTTTTTTTTTTTTTAAGAAATGATCAATTTCTTTTATCAGACCCATTCAAAGAATGTAGCCATGATGGTATCAAATTTAGCCTGTTTGAAATCAATTTCAGGCATGGTGCAAAGCAGCAGGTTTTTGCCAAATAGCCTCAACAGGCCTCCAGACCACCTCGTGGAAGGGGAACCCTTCAAAGGCTTTTTTATCCCTTGCATCCAAGATGCTAAGGAAGCCATCCTGATCTGCACAGGTCTGGGTTTGTACCTTGAGAGAGGATAAAATAAATCTCGGTATGGCATCTGCATCTGTGTATATAGGAGAGGGGCCGTCTCTATATTCAAAAATTCCTCCTCAGGGAAAAGTATTGCTCCTGTGTACTTCCGTATGCGACGCTGTAAATGTTGAGCCTGCTATGACTGCTCATATTCCTTTAACCATTGAAAGACCTTTAGGCATAGGAAGCTGCGAAAGGGATGGCTGAGCCTTGGCTGCTGGAGCTTCCACAATGGCAGATATGTCTTCCCCCTCTGCTGCTGCGGGAGTGTGTAGATTTTCTTCTTTTCCTGGGAGGAGAAACTCCAGGACCCCGTTGTTCTCTGGGGCTCCCTGCTCTTTCAGAGGTAGAGGGTGTAGAACGACCTTTACCAGAAAGGTAAACCACCAAAGGGGAAGGAACTTCCTTGAGAGTAGGAGTGACTGACATGTCTACACACATTAAACATAAATTTGTGTTAGAAGATGGAGAAAGTGGGGAACCACATTTAGAACAGATGGAAGGCATAGAAGCAGAAAGTGGAGAAAAGGGGAAGAGGAAACCGGTTACTTTTTATTTTTTTGAATAAAAATAAAAAAAGCGCAACGCCCAGAGTCCTTACCCAAGCAATGCAGGAGAAATTTGGACAACCTGACATGGATATGAGGTGTGGGTTTTATGGAGGAGGAGCATGTACTTAGCGCCAATGATGATTATAAAAAGGATCTCTGGGAAAGTGACCTGGTTCTCTTTCTCCTGACCCAAGCGACAGAGACCTGGAAGATCATGTTGTGTGGAGTTCAGACGAGGTAAGAAAGTTTGTTGTTGTACTGGCAGTGGCCACACTGGTGGGGCAGATCAGTTGTTCAGTTTAAAGACCATGAGCACTGTAGCTGTCACAGCCTGTCTGCACAGCTGCATTTTTCAATGTCACCAGCACAGTTAAAGGTGCTCTGGAAATGTGTGTTATGTCATCTTAGACATCATCTACAGACAGCCCCGTCAGCCACACGCTCTGATCCGAACAGACATGACCTTTTCTGTAAAGCAGAACACGAGTTCTCAGGCACCCCATTTATAACACTGGAGCTCCACGAATCGTGTATGTATATGCGAGTTGTCAAGATTACACACAAAGGTTTCTGCATCTATTTTCAAGTAACAGTTAGTTCTGTAGCATGGCTTGTTCTAGTCTCTCTTTTGAGACTGCTGCTCATGGAACATCAGTTACTGAAATCTGCCAACCGAGTCCCTACTGTCACCCCTTTATCAAACTGCCTTGCCCCTGGGGAGACTAAAACCAGTGCAGCTTCTACATATATTACAGAAAGTCACCATATCTTGTCCTTCACAAGTTTCATCACAACTGAATAAGCAGTTACTTAGATGCCTGTAATGTGTGCTATGCCAATGTTTCTCAAAAATGTTTTGGGATTTAAAAAAAACACAACTTACAGAATATTTATAAGTATATAATCCTGTTTTTTAATTGTATTTCCTAAAGGAAGTTTTGTAAATCTTACTAAACCAAAACCAATATTTTTTCTAGTTTAACTTTGCACTGGGATATAATGCTTTAAAACAACCCCATAAGGTTTATATTGCACTTGTTCTACAAAGGGTTTCCTGGTTTCAAAAGGGGCTGAAAAGCTCAGACAGAGGTATGTATGTATGGGCTCCATCATGTCTGCCCCATCACCTGTTGATATGCATAATCCGAGAAAGCCCATTTACACAAAATCGTGTTTTCTATCCACCAGACTATAAAGTGCAGTGTTGGAAACAGAAATTAAAATGTATGTTTAAGAGGCAGAAGTTGTAGTAACTCCATTAGCACAGAGCAGGACTGGCTTAACCTCCTGACCTCCACGTAACAAGTCTGCATGCAGCCTGTTATACAGTACAATATAGATCTCCAAAGAAACCAACTTTGTGGATGAAAATAACTAGTCCCAGAGCGGGTTTTGTGTGCAGCCAAGATTTGTTTTGTTTCATAATATTCCAACAACAAAATGGTTAAACTTACTGCTGAGTAATGTTTTGTCAATTACTGGAAGAATTATTTTTTTTTAAACAGTACAATACATGTGTATAAATAAATCATTATTTCTTTCTTTATATGGCTCTAAATTAAATCAATGGAATATAACAGATTACAAAAAAAAAAAAAAAAAGATATCATACAATGGGGTATTGTCATGGTCACGGTATAATTTATACTTAAAACAGCTGTGGTTACTACTAATTATTAACTAATGTTGCTTCATAAAGTCAAATGAAATCTGCTGAATAATGTTACGTTAACATATGAATTGCATACTGCTTTGTAGTTTTCCCATATACTTAACGAAAAAAATTTCAATTGAAAAATGTGACATTTTGAAACCTAACATGAAATACTGTGCTACTGTTATAGCTTCCAGTAGACACTTCTGCTATCATTGCTATCATTTTGTAGTTTCTTTGATTACAAGGATGTTTAAAAAAAAGTATATATATATCTGATCACATGAACAGCACAGGGACAGTAATAACCAGATGATACAAACACATATCCAACTACCTGCAGAGAGAAGCCCAGCTGCAAGCCTCGGGCACTGTTCCCTGCAAGACAGAGTATGCCTTGCACAAGCATCAGAATTACCAGTTAATCGCAACAAACCATTACAGCTTGCTCCACCAAATGCACTCCACAAAAGTTAACAAACTAATGGTTGAAACAATTGCAGAAGATACACTGACTATCAGCACTGTTGAAGGACAAGGTTAAATCAACACGTTCTGTCGTTTCAACTTGACTTTTCGTTAATGACATTCAATGATTTATTTAACTTGTACTCTCCTATATTATTAATAAGGCTTCCTGTAGCACGGAGGTGTATACCATATTTAATGATATATTACCATGAAAACATTTACTTATTTTGTCGTTGTCCAATGGAAGATGTAATTTATTGATTTATAATAACCTGTCTGTTATGTTGATGAAATATTACTATTACATTTATTCAAGGAGTATAAATAAGTATTGATCCCAGAGTGAATTAACGACAATGTTTTTATCGTTTGATTGTCAATGCTTTGTGTGTTCAGTGATGTATACCTGCAGTTGTTAATCCCAGAGGCTTCAGCCTCTAGGTTTCTTTCCCCTGGATAAATGCACACAAATAAACTAATTCTGTACTTAATACCCGCAGCTAATAAAACCAACAAGTTATAGAAAGCCTTTTAAAAGCGTGTGGTTGGGATTTTTGGAACCAGTGGCAAGATGAAATAACTGTCAAGCACTTACAATCTTTCTTTAGAAAATACCACATAAAACCTGGCAAAGCTCCCTTCTTTTGTGATGTGAGGCACAGAGGAGCAATAATCTAATATTAACTTTGTGGATTTAAAAGGTGTCTGTCGTTGCCTGGAGGTTTCACTATCTCCAGAAATACTGGGCATGACTCATTCTCTATAACTCAATACAGACTGGAATGCAGTGCAAACTGCAGGGCTCAATTAACGGCGGTCATGTGGCAATTGCTGTCGGCGGTCAATTGTTACAATGCATGCTTACATGCTTGCATTGCTCAGGTATCTCATTCGCTGACCTACACAGCTACACGTAAAATGCTGTGTGCTACACAACCAGACAATTTACAGATACTTGCAGGTTTGTACTTCCAATGCAAGACATGCTGTAGTTTTAAAGGAAATTAAACGAGGCGACAGCGAGTGGAAGAAGTACAGGCGTGGAAAAGTACAGAGCAGTTTAGAAGCAGAAAGGAGAAATTGCATCTTGAATTGCTTTAATCAGAAAACAGAGGACATTGGGGAAACACAGCAGCAGCTCAAAGTCAAACAGCCGCTTGTGTTTTTCTGATAACAAACAAGCTGATTCAAATTCAGCGCCGTTCTGAGACACGGGCGAGGGGAGGAGCCAACAGCACAGCAGAACAACGCAGTTAAACGAGGCAGTCTTCCCAGCGACAGCGAGTGGGAGAAGTACAGGCGTGGAAAAGTACAGAGCAGTTTAGAAGCAGTTTGAAAGCAGGTTGACAACTGCAGAAGAAACTAAACTTAAAAAAAAAAACCTCAACATGGTCTTCAAGCCAGTAATCCGTGACACCTGCTTGATGTGGGAAATCCGAGAAAACCCAGCAGAGCTAAACCAAGTGTGCGTAAAGTGCCGCGCGATCCAGGATTTGCATAAACTAGTAAGTATGCTAGAAATGGAGCTGGAAGAAGTGAACTGGCACACCCACAATTCATGGAAGTCTGCATCACCCCAAACAGACTGAATGCCACCAGGGAGATAGGTCAGAACAGCTGGGTTCAGGTAGGCAGAAGCAGGGAAAAAAAAGAAACTTCGTCAAACACAACCACCAGAAATCAAAACAACCAACAGATGAGTCACTTCAGAATTTTGATGAGCAGAACAAACAACAACAGAATGAAAGGAACAACATCCAGGATCCCATTGACAGTGGTGACCAGACAGCAAAAAGAAGGGAGGTCATGATTGTTGGGGACTCCATATTGAGAAACACAGCAAGTTCAATTCGCAGTTTGGACCCCCTTACTACAACAGTGTGCTGCCTTCCGGGAGCCTCGGTCAAGCACATCACTGAGAACGTGGACAGGCTCCTAGAACGAACAGGAGACGACCCGGTAGTAGTCGTCCACATCGGTACAAACAACATTGGAAGAGACAGACCAAAATCCCTGCAAAACAAAAGGAAGGAAAAACCAAAACTGTGGTATTTTCTGGTATACTACCGGCATATGGACAGCTGGAAATAATTAATCAAAACGCATGGCTGAAGACGTGGTGCACATGGGAAGGCTTCACCTATCTTGATCATTGGACCACATTCTACAACGAGGACTATCTGTATAGACGGGATGGACTGCACTTAAATAACAAGGGAACCAGTCTACTTGGAGAAAAGATCCTCGAGCAGGTTCAGAAGCATTTAAACTAGAAAGGAAGGGGGGAGAAATCAACAAAAAAACAGAAGGGAGACCGCATCAAAACAAGAACAACAACTCAGGTAAGACAACCATTAAATGTATTTATCTAAATGCTAGAAGTATCAGAAACAAAATTCTAGAACTTGAAGCTACTGCACTAACAGGTAACTATGATGTGATAGGTGTTACAGAAACTTGGTTGTCTGAGAGTGATGGGGACGAATATAATATTTGTGGGTATACACTGTATAGGAAAGACAGGCAGGACAGAAGAGGAGGAGGGGTAGCGCTATACATAAGAAACAGTCTTGAAGCCCAGGTGTTAAACCTGGACAAAGAAAATAAAACTGAATCAATATGGGTCAGAATAACAGACAAAAATTCAAAGGGCATAATAATAGGAGCATGCTATAGACCGCCAGATTCAGACGGTGAGCACAATAATCTGTTATACAATGACATTAGAAATGCGTGTAGCAAAGGAGAAGCCATACTAATGGGGGATTTCAACTTCCCCCAAATAAAATGGGAAAACCCGGTGGGTAGCGCGAAGGATGAAATAGAAATGGTGGAAATGACAAATGACTGCTTCCTAACACAATTTGTCAAGGCACCGACTAGAGGGGAGGCATGCCTTGATTTAGTCTTTTCAAATAACGAAGATAGAATAACTAAAACAGAGGTCAGAGAACCACTGGCAAACTCAGACCACAACATGGTCTCATTTGAAGTGTTTTTTAAATCCCCAAAAGTAAAGACTAAAGCTAAGGTTTACAATTTTAGAAAAGCAAACTATGAAGGTATGAAACAGAGACTAACAGAAGTAGATTGGAGTAAAATAGAGAAAACACCCACAGAAGAAGGATGGTTGTTCTTCAAAAATGTAGTACTAGAGGCGCAAAACAATTATATCCCTAAAGTAGACAAATCTAAATGTAAAACTAAATTGCCAAAATGGTTTAATAGATCAATTAAAAAAAAAATATTCAGCGAAAAAAGGCACTTTACAGAGCATTAAAAAAGGACCAAAAAGAAAGTACGCAGAAAGAGTACACAGAACTGCAAACGCAAGTCAAAAAGGAAGTTAGAAAGGCCAAGAGAGAAATAGAAATGAACATTGCTAAGGGAGCTAAAACCAATTCCAAAATGTTTTTCCAATATTACAACAGCAAGAGAACATTCAAAGAGGAGATTAAATGTTTAAGAGATACAAATGGCAAAATCGTAGATGAAGAAAAAAAATAGCAAATATATTAAATGATTACTTTTCACAAGTTTTTACAAAGGAAGATACTGACAACATGCCCCACATGTCATCCAGTTCCTATCCAGTTTTAAATAACTTTAGCATAACTGAGGCAGAAGTGTTAAAGGGACTAGGAGCTCTTAAAATAAACAAATCCCCTGGGCCGGATGAGATCCTCCCAGTAGTACTCAAAGAAATGAAAGAAGTTATTTACAAACCGCTAACCAAGATCATGCAGCAGTCTCTTGACACAGGGGTGGTACCGACAGACTGGAAAATTGCAAACGTAATACCGATCCACAAAAAGGGAAACAAAACTGAACCAGGTAACTACAGACCAGTAAGCCTGACTTCTATTATATGCAAACTTATGGAAACTATAATAAGATCCAAAATGGAAAATTACCTATATGGTAACAGGGTCCTGGGAGACAGTCAACATGGTTTTAGGAAAGGGAGATCGTGCCTAACTAACTTGCTTGATTTTTTTGAGGATGCAACATCGATAATGGATAATTGCAAAGCATATGACATGGTTTATTTAGATTTCCAGAAAGCTTTTGACAAAGTCCAGCACAAAAGATTAATTCTCAAACTGAACGCAGTTGGGATTCAAGGAAACGCATGTACATGGATTAGGGAGTGGTTAACATGTAGAAAACAGAAAGTACTGATTAGAGGAAAAACCTCAGAATGGAGTGTGGTAACCAGCGGTGTACCACAGGGATCAGTATTAGGTCCTCTGCTATTCCTAATCTACATTAATGATTTAGATTCTGGTATAGTAAGCAAACTTGTTAAATTTGCAGACGACACAAAAGTAGGAGGAGTGGCAAACACTGTTGCAGCAGCAAAGGTCATTCAAAATGATCTAGACAAGATTCAGAACTGGGCAGACACATGGCAAATGACATTTAATAGAGAAAAGTGTAAGGTACTGCACGCAGGAAATAAAAATGTACATTATAAATATCATATGGGAGATACTGAAATTGGAGAAGGAATCTATGAAAAAGACCTAGGAGTTTTTGTTGACTCAGAAATGTCTTCATCTAGACAATGTGGGGAAGCTATAAAAAAGGCTAACAAGATGCTCGGATACATTGTGAAAAGTGTTGAATTTAAATCAAGGGAAGTAATGTTAAAACTGTACAATGCACTAGTAAGACCTCATCTTGAATATTGTGTGCAGTTCTGGTCACCTCGCTATAAAAAAGATATTGCTGCTCTAGAAAGAGTGCAAAGAAGAGCGACCAGAATTATTCCGGGCTTAAAAGGCATGTCATATGCAGACAGGCTAAAAGAATTGAATCTGTTCAGTCTTGAACAAAGAAGACTACGTGGCGACCTAATTCAAGCATTCAAAATTCTAAAAAGGTATTGACAGCGTCGACCCAAGGGACTTTTTCAGCCTGAAAAAAGAAACAAGGACCAGGGGTCACAAATGGAGATTAGACAAAGGGGCATTCAGAACAGAAAATAGGAGGCACTTGTTTACACAGAGAATTGAGGGTCTGGAATCAACTCCCCAGTAATGTTGTTGAAGCTGACACCTTGGGATCCTTCAAGAAGCTGCTTGATGAGATTTTGGGATCAATAAGCTACTAACAACCAAACGAGCAAGATGGGCCGAATGGCCTCCTCTCGTTTGTAAACTTTCTTATGTTCTTATGTTCTAAAGGCAGTGCCGAACCAAATGTGCGTTTACATCCATTTCCAAGATTTCACTGACTTTATTCAAATTCACAATTTCTGTGACCTCCGTGCCAAAATCGTAGCCTTACTAATAATAAGCTTTATAAAGGATTCCTAAGCAAAAAGTCACAACATCCTACACTTTGGTAGTGACTTAAGTTCAGTGTCCTTGGTGTCCTCTACACATGTATTGAACGGAAGGCCATTTTGGCTTTGCCCTTTCTTTTGCAAATTTTGAGCCCTGAAAACATTTTGAAATCTCTTGCAGCTCTGAAAAAAAAAATGTTTCTGTGATCACCTCTGTCTGAGACACTATTTTACACAGTTTTAGCAATTATTTAATACATTTGAATTATTTATTGCCTATGTAACCTGCTATGCCAACCACAACTCTTCAGGATTAATGACTACCTAATGGAAAATCAGAATATGGGAATCAAAACTAAATTAACATTGAAGACATCTAGCTAAATTGCCTGCTATTGAATGCATGTTTCTTTCAGAATTGTACACATTTATTTAAATTTAAAAGTTGAACTCCCTTATTCTGTCTGTTAGAAGCTACGCTCAAATTTTACCAACAGAAGCTTCTCCCTGTGTCGAGTACAGGTTTGTCTCCCTCCTGTGGATGCTGGTGGAACTGCACCAGACTTAGATATGCAGGGCAGAGCATGTGAGCGGGGTGGAGCACTCATGAACACCGCTCCTCGCTCTCTTCCTCTTTGAAACCACTTGCTCTAGGACTTATTTCCCCAGTCCTCTCTACTCAGGTGCTTCTAATTAGTGTAAATTGTTTCCTTTGAAATCAGGTACCTGGTTCCTGCTTTGGTACTGACGATTCCAGTGAGTAGTATTATGTTTTTAGTAAAACTGATTATTAAAATATTAATTTGTCAAAAATACATTTTATAACTATAATTGACATGCTCACAAAAAGGTCTGCAAAATATTTATTACAGCAATAAAGTTTTTTTTTATTTTTTTTATTATATTTATTTCCCTGGAGAATAATTCAGTCTCACTCTTACATGAAGTGATAAATGCTTTTGTAAAAGTGAATCTTCTGCACCTCAATGGGATCGTTCGATAGACTATTTCGGCTTAGGATCCTAACGTACACTGACCCCTTTTGCACATACCATGTGGTTAAAGATTTTTTTCAATTGCATAATCTTTGTGATAACATTTCACTTTTATAGTGCTTTGTCAGCCGCTAGCGGAACTATTGTGCTAGACAGACAGCTAGCTAGCTACCAAGACCATCCCAAAGTGCTTTACAATATTTGATTAAAGCCAAGTAAAACAATTATGTCTTGAGGGAACATTTGGAGAATGTCCCAGTCTCCAAATACCTAATCACCCGCAACAGGGTATTCCAGCCTAGGAGCATAGCAGCTAAAAGGTCTAGCGCTCTGCTTATACCTCTTGGTCTTAGGTTTACAGATCAAACCCAGATTAAAGGACCAAAGAGATTGAGAAAACTGGTAGGGTAGCACTGTGTTGGAAACATATGAAGGGACTTGGACCTTGATAGCCTTGTAGGTTCAAATGGTAACTTTGAAATCAATTCTACTGTGCTAGAATCCACTGAAAGGATGCCAAGCATGGGGAAATTAAACAGAGGAAGCTGGAAAGATGACATTACTCACATTCCTCTTGGCTGGGTAAGGAAGCTACATTTGTTTCGCTGGGGAGTGGCTGGGGGTTGCTAACAGTCTGTGATGAAAAGGATGGGGAGGAACTGCTGCTGTTCATGTCACTCGTGAACACGTCCGATTGGCTGCTACTAGTGCTGGGGGTGGGGCCAGGGGAGGAGTCTTCATCTGGCTGCTTCTTCTGAACATCTGAAAGAGAAGAAAGATTTTCAGGGTCACAGGATAACTGGCTTTAACTGTGATAAACAAACACACTCTACAATCCCTTAACTCCATCCAATAAGGACATCTCTCAATACAAAACTGCCAGCAGTACCAGATGCAGTTTGTAAGAAATGACATTTTGATGCATGCATATATATGTATGCCCATATTCTGGGACACTTCAACTGATCCATTTCCCATGAATTTGACAATGCTTAAAAGGTTAAGAAAAAAGATCAGAAGCTTGGCCTGGAGTAAAGTTTGTGTCCAGGTACCCAGCTATGGGATAATGGCCCACAGACCAGAACTCTGATTAATGTGTTTCTCAAAGTATCTGCACTACAGTGGAGAGATACATCACCGTCTTTCACACAACCCCTCCGAGCTACTCTAAACAGTTTCAGAGCTAATGAATTTAAAGCAAAGATTTTTCATGTATTGGCATTACAGCAGAGTGTGGGCATTAACACATCCCTCTCCATTTCCAGACTCACACACAGTAACTGCTCCAGTTTTTGTCATTAACCAGCCAAAGTTTGTAAAGTTCTTTCAAATAAAGTTAAAAAACACAGCGGTTCTATACAATGACCATTAATTCATTATAATGAATGCATTATGCCACAGTCCCCATGCCCTTCATTCTTTGAGAAATTAATTTGTAAAAGGAGAAAGTAAAAAGACAGTTTTTCTAAATCAGTTACATTTTAAAATGCAGTTAAAAGTAACCATACATAGGCCTATGAAGTAGTAATTAGGGATTTTAAATGTGCATATTTACAATTGTAAAGTTTAATTACTGTAAAGCCCCTTTCACACAGACTAGTTATTACAGTTTAGAGCCGGCACTAAAGCAGCATGTTGGGCTGTGTGAATTGCCTATACGGACACAGTGCCGCATCACAAGGTAGTTCAGGGATGGAACAAATCCGTCTTAACCTATGTGAAGAGCTATGCTGTCACAGAAGCACTATAGTGGGCATGGGTTACACGGCAACACCCCAGTGTCACGGTATTTACGATGTCATGGACGAATGCAGCAACAGCAAATGAGCTTGCGGGCATGTTTCTTGTCCTCCTGCCGCTTACTGCCCATGACAAATACATGGTTTTTAATGGCATTCCTTGTTTATTACTATGAATGCTTGCACCAATAAGCACATGCTGAATACAAATATGTAATTTTGTTTTAAAAACACACGCCATGGCACTAGTCAGTTTGCGAAGGACTATATTAAAATAAACAGTATTTTTATTGTAATGCAGCTTATGATGACATCACAGCACTGATGACGGTCATTCCGTCAGTACAGAACAGCGGAACCACATGGGGATTTACAACTACCCATCCTGATGAAAATACGTTAGGTTCAGCGGGAGAAGATTGATGCTCTTGTTGGAAACAAGGTGTCGAACCTTGCACTGAAGAGTTGCTTTCCCGACTTGAGCCATTAGCAGCTGCTCTTAAGATCCACAAAGTGACAGCTGCATGACTGCAGAGGCAGTAGACATTTGGAAAGAACTGGAAAAGCAACTGACAGGAAACAGACGTGACCAAGAAGTTAAAGGCCAGCAGCAGCTCACCTACTCGCCAATAAAGACTCGCCAGAGAAGAATTTAGCAATGGAGTACGCCAGTGAAAAATACCGCTCACTCATCCCAATCACCATGAAGTTTCAAGCCACGTCCTGTCCATTTCAAGCCACGTCCTGTCCATTTCAAGCCGCCTTTAAAAGAGGAGGTGACGAGAAGTGTGTCACCACCTGAGTGATGGAAGATGCATGAAGTCATGGTAGATGATGAAAGTCTCACTGCAGTGTACTAGCTTTTGTCGGCAGTAGCTTCCTCTGCTGGTGCACAGCGTGTTCTCATCATATGGACTGGTGCAGTCAAAGCAGAGAAATCATCTTGGCATTGAAAAGGCAGCAAAACTTTTTTGCAGACTGAATCTGTTGCCAGATCACACTCGCATGCGCCAAGCATCCACTGTTACACCAACTTTCTGTACGGAGGTATCGATAATATAGTTCTTCAGTAGATAAGTTGACAAACTTTGTGCCACAATGCTGAAGAATATCACCCTCCACATTTAACAGGGAAATTGCTGGTCGATTATTTTTCTTTGGGGGATAAAGACCTCTTCTGCTCTGCATCATGCCCACGCTACCTTCATCAACCTCCACAAGCTTCTTAGAACTCCAGGTGCTCTCTTGTAAACTTGGCATGGTACACTGTGGGGCCCAGGCGATGATGAAGCCCTTGCTTTCTTCACTGCTTGCTCCACCTCATTCCACTGAGGAGTAGAGTACTCCATCTGGTGTTCTGGTGGATTAGTACGTGGAATATCAGGAAGGAACAGACATAGGCTCCCATGCTCTCTTCTTGGATCGGTGTAGGTCTCCTCAAGATGTCTGTCTAGCGTAACAGTACTGCTTGCGGCTGACAAACTACAATTTGGCTGGTAAAACACAAGAGGAATGTTGCTAAAACAAGCTAAAATTTGAGCCCTGCCTGTATATGTATGACATATTACCCGAAACTCTCCAGTACCAGTTTCCCATTAAAATTATTCTATAGGGAGTGCTGGGTATTATTTCAACACAAGAGTTGAGGGATTTGTAATGCTTAATACATGTATCTGAATATGTAGTTAGTGTTTGACACTGTGCGAAGGCTGTGAACAAGCACATTAACATATGCGACTGTTCCTTGAAAGCGATATTGTACTGTAAAAATACTTACAGCCATTGTATAAAAATAAAGGTAATGTAAAACCTCTTATCAGGAGAAGATATTATTTCTAGTATTTTCTTGTTTAAAAATATGACGTTTGACATCACATTTATCTAAGTGTATTGCAGACTTTCTGTTAAAAAAGTAACATTTGTCGTCTTATCAAAGTGTAAATGTACGTTTAAGTTTTTATAAATACATTTTATTTAAGTAAAGCATTCGCTGTGTTTGGATGTGCAGTGTGGTTTTTAGCAAAAAATAAATTTTAAAAACAAAATTGTCAGAATAATTTATCTTTATGCAGAGTTAAAATCACTACTTGCCAAATGTTTATTTCTTTTCAAAAATGTTGCGTCATATACAGTGGCTTAAGCAAATCTAAGCGTGTATTCTATGTAGGCGCAAGTTTAACCAAGTTATTATTTTCACTGTACAATGTTTGGTTGTTTTGTATTTTTTTTTTTTTTAAATAAATGTTATGGGGAACTGGGTAGAAACACTTATTGATACAGAGAATACTGTGACGTTTTAATCAAGTCTACGTGTGGGAATATCTAAAAAATATCCAAAACTGTTTTAATATATACAGAAAACGTATACGTTTTTAGTGAAAGATGGCGTTTTAAGAGATATATAGATGGATCATTTGAGAAACGCTTAAAAGGTTGGCTTCCTAAACGTACTTTCATACGATCACACGAAGAAACACACGCAGACTTCACATATAGGGACGTGTATATAAACACACCTGTATTATGAATGATACATTAGAGTGCAGTACTTATAGATCGATGCTTGTTACGCGGTCTGGTTTTGTTTTTTGTTTATTTATAAAAAAAATTAATTGTTTTAGATTTTGTGCCTTTGGGGTGGGCCTGGGCAGTATACATTATAGAGGGGAGGGGTTTTGACAGTTGTAATAATCTAATTGCACATAAAAATAAACCGTAATGCTTAATTGTTTCTGATGTCGTAACCAACAGAATATCGTATTTATTTCTCTTTCGGTAATATTTGTACAAAGAAAACCTATAATGTAAATATCCGGCGATTACAAACTTAAAATGACAACTCTGATGACTGGGAATGTTGAACAGATATTGTCATATTTAAAAAGTGTTACTATAACTATTTAAACACAAATATAATTGCACATAAAAATAAATTGCACGACAACGTCTTTGTAGCTTACATTTAACCGTTATTATAATATAATAATACAACCTGATATAATAAAAAAAAAAGTGTTAATATTATAACAAAGGCAAAAGATTTGTGATTTCTATTTTAATAACTCATAAGCAACCAAGTAAATATGCAATTGATAATGACAGCAAGGTAACATTTGCACAGCAGTTTCTGAAGGACCCTTTGGCAGGGAAGCAGAAGGTCCTGCATCTAAATAGGGGGCAGGGCCAAGCCCTGCTTGTAAATAAATGTAATTACGATTTAAAACGTTTTGTTTATTAGAACGGGTGAATTTATGGGTGCATTTAACAGAATGGTTAGTGGGTTTATTTAAAAAAGTCATAACGAAACAAAGAAAGCAATTGCTACTCGTGCTGGCAGACCAGCATGGTATTTATTTGGGGTCAGTGTTGATGGTTGTATATCCTTTTTATTTATTTTCGTTTCAGTAAAAAAAAAAAAAAAAAACCAACAAAAAAACAAACAGTGCACTACTGCTTTTTCATTTGGAAGTACTTGACTGTCTGTCTACACTAAGTATAAAAATACAGATAAGATTATCAAAAAAACAAAACCACCATAAAATAAGTTACTAATGAAAGGAGGCCATTTGGTCCTTCAATGCTTATCCAGTTCCCAGAAGCTGATTTTAAAGACTGATTAAGTCTTTTCTAACCCTTCTTTGTTGTAGGCTAAATTGGTTTTGTTCCCTCTGCCTCTCTTCATAATGCATAACATTCAGCCCTGGAATGAGTCCTGTTGTTCTTTGCTGGACTCTGAAGCAGTCACGTTCTTTTTGAGATTTCGGGCCAAATTGAACCAATATGCCTAGATATATAGCAGTAGAGTGCATACTATAAAGTGGAATAAAACATTTAAAAAAATAAATTGAATTGTTGAGAAACAACTCCCTCTTTCCCCTGCGAGACACTTAGTTATTATTTTCTAAATACTTTCACAGTTTCATTTACATTCTAATTGTGAAACACAGTAGGGCGGGGGGGAGATAGGCATTATTTTTTATTTTTTTTGTTTATTTTTTTAATGTTTTTTTATTTTATTTTTATTTTTTTTTTTATTTTTATTATTTTTTTTAATTTTTTATTATTTAAAGCCATCAAATAATTGCACATAAACATTTTACCCCGTGTTATTTATTTTTATTTTTTTTTTTTATTTATTTATTTATTAAATTTTTTTTTTTTTTTTTTCTTATTTTATTATTTTATTTTTGTTTTTTATTTTATTTTGTATTTATTTTTTTAGCATTTAAAACAACCTGATAGATAAGACCCTTACAGTTGCAGTCCGCATAAAAAGCAAAGGGTGGTCCTGCTGATGTTAACAAATTGTCATAGTTTATCGAAGGGACCTAGACTATGCGTATTTAAATGCATGTCCGAACATTTGAGTATCAAATGATTGCCAATTGAGGTAACAATTCTTCACCGGTATCTTACATTATCTTTTTGGAAAATCAGTTTTGAGGACACAAATACAACCTGATCATATAAGGAAAAATAAACATTGTTAAAATATTTAGAAGAACACGACGAATACGTATTTGTTCTAAACCCGGTTGACAAGTCTTGCCCGTTTCTTATTTAAAATTATACGTAGAACTTATGTAAACGTTTCGCGAATGAAAGACAGCGGTGACATTGCAAACGGCAAATACCTGATTTCATTTTTTATTTTTTATTTTTTTTTTATTTTTATTATATTTATTAAAAAGTCATAACGTTCCTCAACGAATCTGAGAGAGCGACCAGACACTACGCGATTGAGGGCCAAGACCCGTCACAGGTGTAAGGGACGAGCATGGGTATGTTTGTTTTTTTTGTTTTTTTTATTTTTTTATTTTAAATTTTTTTTTTTATTTTTTATTTTTATATTTTTTTTTATTTTTTTTTTGACCCATGGGGGGGTGCAGTTTTTTTTAATTTTTTTTTTTAAAATTTTTTTTTAAAAAATTTTTTTTTTTTTTTTTTTGGGGGGGGGGGGGGGGGGTTGGGGAAGGGGGGGGGGGGGGGGGGAAGGGGGGGGGAGGGCGGGGGGTGGGGGGGGGGGGGGGGCGGGGGGGGTTTTTTTTTTTTTTTTTTAATGGGGGGGGGGGGGGGGGGGGGGGGGTGTTGGGGGGGGGGGGAGGGGGGGGGGGGGGGGCGGAGCGGGTGTGGGGGGTGGGGGGGGGGGGAGGGGGGGGGGGGGGGGGGGGGGGGGGGGGGGGGTGGGTTGGGGGGGTGTAAATATGATGCCCCACTTCCCGGTAAGTGTTACCAGAAACCTTAGTTAGCAAATTCAGTGCAGACACTTTAAACTGTTTTTATTATATCGTTCTTAGTACAGGTATCATTAAATAAAGCTCATAACTCCGGCCAAAGATTGCAGAAAAAAAAACAAAATTGAATTGTTGAGAAACAACTCCCTCTTTCCCCTGCGAGACACTTAGTTATTATTTTCTAAATACTTTCACATTTAAAAATTTACATTCTAATTGTGAAACACAGTCCCTCTTTCCCCTGCGAGACACTTAGTTATTATTTTCTAAATACTTTCACAGTTTCATTTACATTCTAATTGTGAAACACAGTAGGGTTTCTGCTGTGGGCTTTAATGAAAGCTTTTATTCACGTCAGCCATTTCCACAGCAGATTTGCACGTGTGGATTTTCCTTTATGTAGAAGTGAAGACGACTTTCCTCTCAAGTACAGAATGGAAAATGTATAGGGAGGAACAATTTAGGGTCTGACTTTGAAAATCTAAATTTGCAGACAAGTGAAATTTCCTTTCATACTTGGAGCGTAATCGCTGCAAAAAAAATGAAACAAGTTTGATTTTTGGGACGAAAAATGTTGCGATCACCACCCTATCCTGCTAAATTTGGATATAATCTGAAACCAATATGGATCGGGTAAAAGCTACTACATGGTTATTACCCCGAAGAGAAAGAAAGAGAATGTGTACTCATCCTATAATAACGAGCAACAGGAAACCATAGGGGAGTACCAGCGTCTTGTGCAAGAGCTGAAACATACTGTACATATTCATATAATCTCAAATTGTGTCATTAGTAATACATAATCAACAATGTTATTGGCAGCAAAATTAGATTTTTTAAATAAAGTAAACGCAAGTAAATGGTACTGTCAACGCAGATGTAACGTCAGACAGCACAGACAGTGTTTTACATTACTGGGTAAAAAATACACGCATACCAACATATGATTGACATAAAACCGTTGAGTTTAATTTGCTGTAAATACAATACCGCTTACCTGCATATACTACGGGATATAATTAAATACAGGATTTTGTAGTTCAGTCAACATATAATAATGGGACACGGTACCTCCTGCACTTTCTAGAAGTGACACCCAGACATTTAACAAAAACCTGTAGTCAAAACATTGTGTTTATTATAATATACCAATAGGGCTTCCTTTCTGATTTGCTCATTTTCCCATAATTTCTGTTTGTAATTTTTTAAAATATTTCTTGTGCTGCTTATCATAAACAAGATATTCTGCACTGCTATAGAAATCAGACTTGCCCCCATCTTGCGTTTGATATTTCACAAGCAAGTCTGAATACAAAAAATGGCAGCGAAGCGCTGCGCGAAGAAAACGCAGGGAATAAACGCTATAGTTTGACTTGCTTTTAATGTCAACAAAATATACCATGGGTCTCTTCCACTGATTTGCATAAGTATTGCAAGGAGTTGCTCTGATCTCTCTCGCCTGCGTGTGTGTGCGCGCAAGCACTCCCCTGTTCTGCACATGTACTTTCCAAGCTCTCTAAGCGCAAGTCTAAATTGTGGATGGCTGTGAAAAAGCTATTCTGCAGCTCAGCAGTGCTGCTCCGTGGATAAGACCTATTGCATGCAACGGCTTGTCAATTAAAACTCGTTCTGCCACTGTCTGTGCCGAGAGAAAGCAGACAGCTAGAAACTATTAAACAAGGCTCTGGAAGCAGAGGCCGGAGCTAACCAAGCCAGTCTAATGGGCAGCACAAACTCTGAGCTCAGCTCCTCTGTGACAAACAAAAACTGTCAGTGACTTTATTTTATTATTATTTGAAAACAATTCTTTCTATCCAGGATTCTGTATGTAGTGCTGGGACAAACAAAAAAAAAAATCGAGTAAAATAAACCCAGTACTCCATCAAATGACCTATTCAACAAAGGTGAGGAATACTTCTGTACAGTAGGGTGTTATTTCATACGTCATTTATGCTTTTTTTTTTTTTAGGCATGATATATTCGACAGTCATTTATAAATTCATTTTTGTAAAATGAATACGAATACTGTCATTTATGGCATCTAATTTCATGCTGCCTAAACTTGTCCAAGTGCAAGTACTTGTGATACTTTTAGAAACTTGTGAACTCCAGCCCTGGATGTAATCCTGCCATTTGGAAAACATTTGCCACTACACAACCAGCCTCTCTGTGTTAGCTGCCACTAACAAATTATCATGCCGACAGTTTTTACGGCAATTTTGAAACACTTAGAAATCCTGCGATCCAACTTCTTTAAAATAGGATTCTTGGAAACAGTTGCATCTGACTTCCTACTAAAAACTGACTAATTGAGTTACTGTGGTAATGGCATTAGTAGTACCAGCAGATCTAATTAGAAACATGGATCTTTGTTGTAATTACAGGTTGTTTTGTGAAAGTCTTACTTGAATTACGATTATTTTTTTTACTGGCTGAGCTGTAAAAGAGGTTGTTTATAACCTCACTTCGCTGCAAGTTGTAGCAGGCCTTATTTGGCTCACAGAGGAGACACTGCAGCCTCAAATCAATACATTAGATCATACTCAGCTCCAATGTGTCACCCACAACCCAACTAGCATTAACACACTTTCCTCTTCCAGCAGGGTGTACACTGTGCTAATGAGCAGCACAAGGCCATGCCACCAACCTTGTCAGGGACGGTTCAATGGGCTCACTAACAAAGACACGATACATGGCTCACAGCGCCACAATACCAAGTGATTGGCTGCGGCTCAGAATACCAACAATGGCAATGCCCTAGCACTGCAGAGCCAGTGTGCCAGCCAGCCAACCTCTCTGTCTGTTCAGACACCCCCGCAGATTTCAGTCATTTTATTTCCCCTTTCCTGTCAAAGGATAAGCCATGCCTATGGGTTGCGCCCCCCCCCCCCACCGTTTTTCCAGTGTAATGAAACTTTAGTAAAATGTGTAATGGGTCAAACATTTCTATTACTACAAAAAATATACCCAAAATGCATTCATTGCACACCCTTGTAACTAATGTATTTATACCTGCAGTGTTTAAGCAAATATCTATCTGTTATCTGTCATGAAGGATTTGTTTTAGTTTTGGAAGCACCTGTCAACCAGTCAATCAATCAGCCCCTCAATTAAGGTTAGTATCGTGTATTTACCAAAGTGTTTGATTTTCTTCTTAACGATGGAGTTAACATATATGATTGACAAAGTTTAATACCCCTCTCCCCAAAATATTCCCATGGCAAATTAAAACCAGTGATGAAAGGCAGACAATGTGCTACATATCACAGGCTTTGTGTGGAAAGGCCGTCTGTTTCACAGTGAAAATTATACTACATAAATCAGCTCAGGTGCTCCAATGCAAGCCTCTTTAAAAATCACACCTTTGCCAGCACTTAAACTACAAATGCACTCTGTACAAACGCTACAGAGTCAAACCTGAGTCTCATTTCAAAAGGACAAATATTTAATTGGCAGAGATTGTCAACGGCTCTGACCTTTTACCTATGAAAATAACAGGCTCGCTTCTCTGCCTTTAAAAAATACTTGTGTCATAACTCACCTGCTTCTGTCACGCCAATATTCCTGCATTCACGTCAGCGAACACAAAGCTAGAGATTACAAAAAAATCTCCCACGACTACTGGAATTCTAGGGAAATTAAAAGGCAGACAACTAGCAGTCCGGTATAATTCAAGACTTCCAAAAACCAGACACAGCAACGTCCACACTCAAGAGAACGATATAATCGAGCGGGACGCAGACGAAACACCAGGGCTCAACTGTGTCATGCACAGTAACTACTGCCTGCAAAGGTTTCAAATGATTTTGGCAGGCACACTTTCACTTTTTGGTTGCAAATGTTGGGCATACCCTTCAAAAAAAAAAAAAAGTTGAAATTAACTACTTTAGCCCTAACATGGACTCAATACTGGTGGATACTTGTAATTGTTAAATGAGTGTGCACTGATTCTGTACTTTGTATTGCTAGATAATGGCCTATATCTGTCCTACAGGCTTGTTCTGTGATCCTCTTGGTCAGGTCGTCATTGAAAATGAGAATTTGTTCAACTGACTTACCTGCTTAAAAGGATTGACTGATTGACTACCTTCTCCTCCTTTCAGCAAGGAGTCCCAGGCACAACTGTATAGTATTGCCTTAGTAATAAGTATTAAACGGACAGCAAACCTCACAATGCAGGAGAATGTGCAACATGCTAAATATCACTGTTTTCAATTTTTTTGCATCTTAAATATTTGTAAAGATTACAAAAGGAGGGTGAAAGCTCCTTTACTGAGTTAATCAATGTAATATGGCAGAGCCCAGTGTGTCACGCTCAGACAACCTTTTAACGCAACTTAATTTCATCTTCATTCACAACTTACTGATGGACTGGGATAGGAGAGCCCTAGAGAGGAGATATCAATTTTCAGCAAATTTTCTCAACTTCTACACTCAATTTACACACTTCTCACGGCCAGGATTCCTAAGAGAGACTGCCTGTAATAACACATACACAGTGCTGTCCATCACACAGCTCACTGATCCTGAAGCTGGAAGCACTTTACACACAAATAAATAGACATGGTAGCTTCTGTACAGCAAACGTGGCAAGATATCTATTGTACTGCTTTGGAAAATTAGTCAAAATGATCTTTTCATTCTAAAATATAAATACTTAAATATGTAAATAAATGAAATAGGCTGGTTCTTTTTCAAGGTTTATTTTTCTGGGATTCACAAATTACCGTAATGAATAACCCTTTAGAGCAACGTATTTATTTTTTAGCAGACAAGCCCTTTATTGAAACCTGCAAATTGTGCAACAGTTGGTACTTTTAATGTGATCCTTTTCAATAATTTCTGGGTTTATGACTAGCAGCTGACCAAATGCTGCAAGAGCAGGGACTTTGAAGCAAAAGCAAAATCACAGTAAAAATGAAACAGGTGTCAATCATACCCAACGCTTTCTCCTTGTTGAATTTGGATAATTCCGCCCCACTCAAAATCTGTTGTATAATGAAACATTTGATTTAAACAGCTTGTCCCCTCACCCCACCCCTACTACTCCCCATACTCAACATTGCCTAGCAAAGCATGGGGGACAATGCATACCAATAATTCAATAAAACCTCATTATGAAACTAAATATATAAAAAGAAACCCACACAAACATTTTCAGTATAACATGAATGACTAAGCTTTAATGGCGGCATGGGTACAATTCTCTGCACGATTCACTTCAGTGGGTCACAAATCTTCTGTTGTACTGTACTGGTGTCAGATTTGACTGGTTATTATTTCTGGGCCAGCTCAGTGTTCGTGTTGCGGCAGTGGAGAGCTGTCAGTTGTGCTGAGATGTCACCCTCCATTGCTGCAACAGCTTAGTTGATGTAACGCAAGTCTGGCTGGTAGGCAGCAGACACAATTAAGGGAACTGTATTTATACTGAGTTAGGGAGCGATGGCAGCACTGAAAGCTTAGGGAGTCAACAGAAACACTGTGCCAATAACCAACGTGCACAGAGGTGCTACAATCCCTCACTGTGCTCAGAGAGGCTCCATTAAATCATCTTGTTGGCCATGGATCACACCAGGGACCGGACACTGGCTCACCTACATTCTATGTGAAACTTCTGGAATAAACATGGGTTTACAATATATTCAAATATTCTTTAGGTAATAACTTGTATAAATACAGTGTATAAATGTATGCAACAGTACAGTAAAAAATAAATAAAAACTCTTTGACAGCACCCCATCAAATGACCTATTAAAAGGAAGGCAGAGAAACTGTAGAATTTGTTATTGATTTCAGAGCTCTTATGCACAGGTTTCCTTTCCTTGATAAAGTAATTTATACATTGTTATGGGAACGAATATGAGCATGGTCATTTTTGACACAGGATACATTAAGTGTTTGTTTGAATATTTGCACAGAAAAGACATCTGTCTTTCTACCTTTCTTCAGCGATGTCTTTACTCCCTGCTGGCATCAGCTTGCTTAACGAGAAATAAAGCGTATATAGTGTATGTGCCGGAGAGATGGGCATGTCATCCCTAATGGCGAATCCTGAGTTTGGCTGCCCCCTTGGCAGCTGGGGTCATCTGCCTGGCTAATTTAGCAAGCGAGGCATGGTTGTGCTTTATAGCCTCTATGCTAACCGATTGCCTCTCGTTCAAAGCACACATTAGGAGGAATAGCGGCACCAGGGCCTCGGCTTCCCCGCTCAGCTCAGCACAGCGATTGCAGCACACCAGCGCCCCACTGTTATTAAACCATTCTTCACCCTGCCAAATTAACACCGACATTCCATTATAGCAAATTTCTCTTTCCTATTCTGCAGGCTAAATAGCCCTTCCAGGCTTCATGTGCGCAGGCATATTCAAATTCATTTTAGGAGGTTTGTGTTATCTGTGGAGGGGCGAGGATGTGCTGATAAGACAGACAGGCAGTTAATCTTGCATCACATTTCTGTCTCTATGCATTACTGCGCCTTTAATATGAATATCAACAACAAACACTATCCTGCTCCGAGAGGCTTTAACCCATCCTGGTCCCTCACATGGAATAAACAGTGTAGTGTTTGTACTACAGTGTTTTGTTTTTGGGTTTTGCTGGCTCTGTTACCCCCAGTGTGTGTGTGTGGAATTAGCTCAATCTCAGGGTGACCACTTTCTAAAAACAGTTTTCTGTGTAAAACTATTCCATACAATGACCACTGACTCAGAACATTTATTCACCCATTAAAAACAAACAAGAAACTGTCATTTTGGTTCTAACAATGTTCCCAGTGATTCAGCATCAACATCAGTAAATAATTCATACAGGTCTATTTGATGGCCAATACTGTATCACTAACACACTTCTGAACAAACTCATGTTGGCTAACCTTCAACTTGAAGCAGAGCATCAATAAAATCACCATCTGAATAGAGGCACACAATAGTTTCAGAAAATGCTGTATCCTTTCCAGAATTTCAATAATTAAAAAGATCAATTTCCAAATGTTTAGGGCCAATACGTTCTCCATTTAGAACATCATTGTGAACTGCAGGGATGTACAGCTTGCAATATCTCAGCCAAGATCACCATGACTCAGTCACAGCATGTGAAACGTCATATAATGCAAAGACAGTTATCGCCTGCACAATTGTACATTACTGCTTCTCTAGTTTACTTTAATTAGAAAGGTGTTATATAGCAAAACATGTGTTAAATAAAGTCTAGACCACGTAACCTAAATGAACAGTATAGTGGATCTGGATCAACACACTGCCTTAGAGCTAAAAGCCTTCTGGAATGCAACACTTCAAATTTCACAGGTACAGAATAGGAGCCCCCCCTAATCTGCCAATGTATCATGCATATGCTTGATAAACAGACAGGGTAACATAACTTCTCCTTTTCAATGTTTATTTTTCACTCACGTTTTAAAAGCATTGTATTTATTGTTCTGCCTACTCAAGTTCTTTATTAAAAGATCATGAAACGCACAAACGCAAAAAACAAACGCACCATAAACCCTGTTCGCAATAGTCTTCTTTTATTAGGATGCAGAGATGGCTTGTTAACGTATAAAGGGAGGCAGAGGAGATGGAAAATAAAACCTACATAGTTAAATCCCTATCTATAAAGTTACGGATGGAGCTTAGCGCCAAACAAACATACTTTAGGAGCGCTCCAGCACCCACAGAGACACCACCTGCGTGAAATGTATATATGTGTAGTGTCTTTATAAATATTTTATTATTAAAGTACATCAAATAGCTCAGTCTCTCTCCAGTGGCAATGCAACCGCCAACAAATTCAAAAGAATAAATTATTCCTCATTTGTCACCTTTGAAAATTCCTCCTCCTTGCAGATAATCTAGCATGAAAACGTTGGTGTTCCTCCATAATATTTCATGCTGCCATTCGATCCATAGTAGATGGTGAATAAACCAAAAAATAAACATACCAGTACAGCAAACCTGCCACGGATGCAATCTTCCATACTGAGTCTTTATTATATACAGTGTCGTGAAAAACTATTTGCCCCGTCTGATTTTCTGCATTTTTGCACATTTTTCACACTGAATTTTCAGATCTTTTTGTGGGTTGTAGTAGTATATAGAGGCAGTCTGAGATAAAAAATGACAAAGTCTGGTGTGCAAGGAAATTAAACATGCAATCTTCAGGTGTGAAAAAGTTATTGCCCCCCCCTAGTTAACTCAACCCAATTAAAGGGATAATTAGGGTCAGCTGTTTGAATATTTTGGTTAACAATCAGGCCTGATTTGGGCCAGCCCTGCCCAATACAAATCTGACTAACTTTGGCCCTTATCAGAGTGAAGTTGTCAGCACACAGCTTCTACAGACACATTGTGCCACAACCAAAAGAAATTCCTGAAGACCTCCGGGAAAAAAGTTGTTGATGCTTACCAGTCTGGAAAAGGTTACAAAGCCATTTCTAAGGCTCTGGGGCTCTACCAAACCACAGTCAGAACCATATTGTCCAAATGGAGAACGTTTGGGACAGTAGTGAATCTTTTCAGGAGTGGCCGTCCTGCCAAAATCTCTCCAAGAGCAAAGTGTAAAATCATCCAGGAAGTCACCAAGAACTCCAGAACATCATCCAGGGATCTGCAGGCCTCTCTCACCTCGGCTACGACTCCACCACCAGAGACACTGGGCAAAAACAGGATTCATGGCAGAGTAGCAAGGCCAAAACCACTGCTCACTAAGAACATGATTTAGTCTCAAGTTTGCCAAAAAGCACCTGGATGATCCTCAAGAGTTTTAGAACAATGTTCTATGGACAGATGAGCCAAAAGTGGAACTTTTTGGCCAACATGGGCCCCATTATGTCTGGCGAAAACCAAACACTGCATTCCACAGCAAGAACCTCGTACCAACGGTCAAGCATGGTGGTGGTAGAGTCATGATTTGGGGATGCTTTGCTGCATCAGGACCTGGATGACTTGCCATCACTGAAGGAACCATGAATTCTGCTCTGTATCAGAATTCTACAGGAGAATGTCAGGCCATCCATTTGTGAGCTGAAGCTGAAGCGCAGCTGGGTCATGCAGCAAGACAAAGATCCGAAACACACAAGCAAGTCTACGTCAGAATGGTTGAAGAACAAGAAATTTAAAGTTTTGGAATAGTCTAATCAAAGTCCAGACCTAATCCCCATTGAGATGTGGCAGGTCCTGAAATGAGCAGTTTATGCTCGAAAACCCACAAATGTCACCGAGTTGAAGCAGTTCTGCATGAAAGAGTGTTGCATAACTTTCTTTAATAAATAAATGAATTAAGTATCAAAACATTGTGTTATTTGTTCACTCAGGGTCCCTTTTATCTAATATTAGATTTTCTTTGAAGATCTGATAATATTCAGTGTCAAATACGCAAAAATGCTGAAAATCAGACAAGGGGCAAATACTTTTTCACGGTAGCGTATATGCTTACTGTATTGAACAGCTGTCTGGGCAACAACAGCCACAAAGTATTTTGGTCACGTGTAGGCTACATATCCAGACGATCAGGTTCACTTGCAAAGATTGCAGAGTGAAAGCAAACAAACACTGGTGTAACTACAGTGGTGAAGGACCCAGTAAAACAAACAAACTTAAATTCACTTGGAGGCAAACTGCAGTTTGACATTTTCTGGTGTGAAACTGTTTAAGTGAATTCTAAAATCGGATTTTTATAAACTAAATGGGTATGAAAAGGGCCTTTTGAAAATAAATGTGACCAGGAGTCTTTACGTGTGTGACAGCCTTTCAAATCATCCATTTAGCGCAATTGTATTTGTAATTATAAATTACTATACAATCGATCAGTTAAATTTCAGACATTTCCAAGCTTAAGTTATTCACAGTTCCATGTTGTGTTCTATTTTGAACAAACATTCTTCTCATTTTCAACCACTTAGTGACCCCATTTGTTTGAAAATGTACGCTACTTTAACGTAATTGTTATTATAATTGCAATTAACTAACTACTTGAACAAAACCGCATTGTAATTGTAATTTCAGCAAACAATTCTGCTGTAATTGTAATTATAATTTATCCTGGGTCTGGAGGAAACCCAGTAAGGTTTGCCTATATTTTAAAACTGTAGGGGTCAAGTCTGTTTGGCGCTGTCATTGACTACTACCTCCACAATAGAGAATGACAAAGCAGCACAGCACAAAAGACTGGATAATGCTGCCCCTTATCAGCCTTCTCTTCAGCTCTTTCTTACCTGCTGAGTGGTCAATATGGTAAAGCAGATAGAGAAAGCAAAAAATACTGTCTGCAATGTATCTTTATGAACCACTTGAACTAAAAAGAAAAGAAAATAGACTTCTGTATACCAGTCACTTCGACATCATCAGAGCAGGTGTTTCCTACAGCTGGAGTCAGTCAGCAAACTCCGAAACCAACTGCTACCTGAAAATGTGAATGCTACTGTTGAAGGGGAACTTGAAGTACAACGAAGACACAGACTGAAATAAGAATATGTACGTCTTTACTTTTATTTTTTTTTTTAAACTCAGTGATGGGTAGTATTGGCTTTAATGTTACTCAACCGTTGATGCATCTACATTTTATGTATACAGTAGTCTCCGGCTAAGAGAACACCCCTCGGGAAGCAAGTGAAGTGTTCTCATAGCTGAAGTGTTGTCTAAAAACAGGAATTAGCCACCAGACACAATAAGAATCAAATCAATCAATATGTAGTACTTGTCATGACGCACGTGCATCAACATACGAAAAAGAACTGAATAAGTAAAAGCAAAACAATAGGCAAGTGTATGTTAATAAAACATAATAATAAAGTAACCGACAAACTAACTTTAATAAAACTAAAGCAAAATATGGTCAAAAAGCTTAGCTTACAGTGAGCATATAATGCATGGACCCGACATTTAAATGCAGCAACCTAGTAAAATTACAACAGCAAAAAACACCAGGTCACCAAGGTATTTGCGGATTAGAAAAAAAAATTGCGTTGTGTACTGTAATTTATAAAATTATTTTAAGTCAACTTTGTGGTCAAGCGTGTACAGTACTTGTTGGGATGTTTTAAAGCAAACAAAAAAAATGGCTGTGTTTACTGTTTAGAAGCATTTCAGGACAAACCCACTTTAGATTCTAGTGTTGCTAACCTAACTTGCATTTAAAACGCTAAATTAATTTAAAAAAAAAAAGATTATTTTATTTACTAGATTTGAACAGAAGCGATATTAGTTATTTACTGGACATGCACAATCCATCAATTTATGAAACTATTAAAACGAAGATTGTCAAACATGTTTAAAATGGTAGAAATGAAATTCTTACATATGGGATTATCTGTACAATATTTTACTATTTTAAAGTAAAATACAGAATGTAATGGTGTAGCAACTCACCAGAACGGGAAACGCCAAATTGCTCAGCAACTTGTCCGATTCAGGTTTTTTTCTAGAGCTTGAAAAATTTCTTTGTGTAGAAAGAAACAGTGGCTCATTTTGCCATTTGTTTACATGCCATTTTGTAGCGATGAGTTGCACTCGTGGAAATGAGAATACAAAACAATGAAGGATATGATGGCGGTTCTGGAAAGATTTAATACACCAGATCGGTGTCCCTCAAAACACTCTTGCAATGACAAGTCACTTATTGTGAACAAATTTCTATCGGTGCAAAGGTGTTCCAAGCGAAGTTCCTGTTCCTTTAGCCAGAGCATTTGGGAAAAATCTGTTCCAACACAAGGGTGTTCCCTTAGGCAGTGTTGTCTTAGGAGGTGTTCCTGTATGCGCTGACTGACTGAATAGTACCATATTAACGCATCACTCAAATATCAGGTTTTTAATAAACGCTGCTCAAAATAAAGAAACGTAACTATTTTGTTTTTCTACCCCTGCTCAAAAAAAAAAAAACGCGCAACTCTGGCTATGTGCATGTGACACCCCCAAAGAGGCTGCAGCCTCAATCCACCATGTAATACAAAACTAATGTACACACACCTTCGTAAGCACATTTTATTTTATGGTACAGTCCCGACACCCCAAGATGAACTACCTACAACACAGCAGTCCTTAAGTTACGTCAGCAAACACAGCAGGGGATAAAATAAGAGCTGTCTGTTTACACTGTCCTCAGCTTGGATGGTGAAAACTTACTCAGAGGAACTTGGAGCTTTGCCGGTCACTCTCGCACTGTCAAAAAAGCTGGCCGAAGATATCTTGTAGGGGATTTAGTTGTTTTGTTTTTTTACATACATATATACACACACACACACACACACACACTCTACGAGAAGATTTAGTTTCGGTTTGTCTTACAAACAAGCAGGTAAATTACAGTGAGAAAAAAAATGGGTAAGATATTTGAGTTTGAATAGAAATCAAACAGATAATCAGGAGGTAATTTTTTTCGCTAAACAAAACTGCATCACACTCAACTACCGTTCACTCTCCTCTTCTTGTCCCACCCCATAACAACCAATACACACTCCTGATTCACTGGTACAGTCCTCCCCTGACCTCCCAAATCCCATCTAATAGGCTCTCGTTAACTATCAGTAAATATACTGTATATAAGCCCCAGAACACACAGGAGTATAGTGCTGCAGATCGAAGCCTCTCACAGCACCGCTTCTAAAACGCCTTAACTCATGTAATAAAATACTGCAGCGTTTGTAAAGCATATTAATAGAGGCCTCCCTTGGATAATCGTCGCCCTCATTTAAAGGGTCGCAGTCATTTCGATTAATTTAAAATAAACGCAGCAGAGCCAAATTGAAGTAGTATGGTGTATTTATCAACCTGTGTATCATTTAACATTAAATCAGAATTATTTGCACCAGTCCATAGGACTTCATCACATAAAGCAGGGCTGTCACTATATATCAGAATGCAACAAAGTGTGTGGAGAGAGAGATTTAAGCTGTGACACTGCATAGAGCAAACATTCATAAAAATGTACATCCCTACCAGATATAGCTGAATAGTGCATTTTCTATGTCAAAGCAAAGGCAGCTGTACCTTAAGGTTTCAGTATTTTGTGGAAAATGCTTGAATCAGATTCTGCAGGCAGTTTAACCTTCAGCTGTTTAGCCTGGGAGGCCACAGTAAAAGATTTTATTCAGGAAGGGTCAGATCTAAAAACTGAATTACTTGAGATTCGATGCCGACTCGCTATTTGCTCAGATATAATCCCAGGTTTTGTGTAATCAGCAGCTGCAGTGGTACACAAAACTCAAGATGCGATTACTTACAACATGGTCTGTAATCTTTTAGTGAACTGCAAGAGAACTTATCACTACTACTACAAAAAAGTTAACAAATAAAAATAGAATTGACATACACTGGCGGTCAAAATGATGGGAGTCGCCACCCTTGAAACAAAATGACTGGGGGTAGGACATTCTCTCCTCCCCCTCAGACTCCTTCCTTACTAAATATCTTGGTATCCCTGAAAAGCTAATCATCTCCTCTTTAAATCCATGCAATAGATTTCAATTGAAAACCATCCCACATGTGCAGTGGCACCCCAATTATCAGTTTACTACCAAAGCAAAATGACTGCGTGCAACAATTGTTCTTTGTTTTACCCCGACTGCCAAGAATCATATAAAATGTTGTACCAGTCTTGGCTGCCACCATTGTACAATATAACATTAGACCTGCAAGACGACCTGATCGTAACCCTTTGCATATATTTAAAAAGAGGAGTTGATTAGTGATACCAAGGAATTTAATAAGTACGATAATAGGGCCAATACATGCAAAACAAGATAACAAGCACATATCAATTGATAGGGGAGGGACTGAAATTCACTTCCCGATATATATATTTTTTTTTCATGTGATGTCACTGAGAGGGGCACTTGGTGTCTAAAGGGTGGAGGAAGTTTTGGCAGCGCAGAAAGAAAAGACATCACAGCCTGCTTCAGACAGGGTTCATATACTTTTTCCATACTTACATTTGTTTTTCCCAGACTTGTGTTTTAGTTAGTTTCTACTAGTTTTTTTTTTTTTTTTTTTTTTTTTTTTATAGGTTATCCACATAGGCAGGCAGCTGCTTTTTGATCCAGAGCAGAAGTTGCACCTGATTTCTAAAAGTATTTGTCAGAATCTGGAGGTGCATATCTAGCAAGAGACAATGCAAGTATGAAAAAGTAAGATACAAGCTATTGTAACAAAAAAAGAAACAAATGTGCTGTATATTAAACATACAAGTCAAATACTAAATACAGTACACCCTCGCTATAACAACCCTGTTAGGGTCCAAAGCCTTTTGTTTGCTATAGTAAAAGGACAAACCAAAATGACCAATATAAGCTGCTGGAGTAAGTTATGTAAGTCACCTTAGATAAAGGCATTAGCTAAATTATTAATAATATTAGTACTGTTTTTATTATTCGATTCTTATTACAGTATTTGTCCCTGCTACTACTATTACTACTAATAATAATAGTAATGAGATTGTGACTAAAAGTAGAATTACAAGTACAGTACCCATTTGTGGCATGCTACATCCAGTAATCTGGCTATAGAACCCCCCCCCCCCCCCCCACTAAAAAAAAAAAAAAAAAGTTTGTTTCAATTGCAAATGTTAACTTAAATCTTGGTTCCTTATTTAGAGCTGTATGGGCCAACATCAGACTCGACTGGCGGTTTGGACCAGAGACTGTTGCTGCACTTGGTACTGTAAGTTACAAGCAAGCACCATACATTTAAAATAAAATTACAGATACACTTTATTAAATCGCATTAAAGAAATGAAGTGACGATAATGATCATATTCGATTTTTTTTTCCTGGGTTGGGAAATAACGTTAATGATTTAATAAAGGTAACAAGATAACAAAATGTGACTCGATGAGCAGAGTACAGTAGCTTGTAATTCCAGTCTGTAACTTAGTTTAAAAAAAAAAATCATAGTCATCAATATAAATGTATACACTTTGGCTGTCTGTCCATTTTACCCTTCGTTTCACTGGAGCAGACAGTCACGTGACCCGCTTTAGAGCTCAATTATTATTAATAAAAAAAAACTCTCGTAATTAATTTCACTCTCCCACGATACTAGTAAAATTCAAGACTTCAAGACTCTCATAATGGAGACATGGTTTTTCAAGGATTTTCAAGACCTGGAAATCAGTTTGGCATTTTCCCATACTTTTTCCAGCGTATGAACTCTGTTCAGAGATATGGTAAAAACACTGTAGATCTGATGTATGTCATAATAATCAATAATAATAATAAAAAACATAAACAATCCCTATTTTTATATAGCGCCTTTCATAGTGGACCACCATCACAAAGCGGTTAAGTGACTTGCTTGGATCACACAATTAGTCAGTGGCTGAACTGGGATTTGAAGCAGTGACCTCCTGGTTACAAGCCTGTTTCTTTAACCACTGGACCATATAGCCTCCTATTAGTTATATTAGAATACATAAAAAAACAAAAAAACAATATATATATATGTCAAGAAACATGGATATGAAAAGATACTATTTCATGAACTAAATGCATCAGGTATGTTTTTTCTTTACCGATAATGGAATGAATAACTAATATTTTTATTTTGAAAAAGGAGCTGCAGTTCTACTCAGATGTGATTTGCCATTAGAGTTGTAACAGGGAGAGTGGGCAAGACTTGCAGAGTTGGTCAGTGGCCATTTGCAGTCATCCCAGTTAACTGTCTGTGTTGTATCTAGTTGTCCAAGCAGACCTCTGTCTTTGGTACAGGTTACTGCTGCAAGTTCTCACTGATAACTGTTCCTTGAGTCATCATTGAAACCAGTACCCCAGCAACAAGACCTTTGAGAAATAATGTAGAAACATGTGTGCGTGTTGCAGGGCTCCAATGTCTTGGCTCAAAAAGGAGAAGAGTGACTTACCAGCAAAGCACTTCGAACAGAGATTCATGGTCTTGCTGGACCTGAGGGTTTAAAACACAGAAAAAAGAAAATAAAAAAACAAGATTCATGAGAGCAGCCCATGTCATTTTATCAAAAGGCATCCAATTTTCTAGACGAAAGCAACATTAAAACTAGCGCCGTGAACGTAATGACAAAATGACTCTCTGAACCATTTCCATTATTGGAGGGGACTGATTAGCACTGTAATTAGAAAGAGTCTGCATTTCAAAAAGTGTCGTTTTAAAATGATTAGCTGTCCAGAGTGAGTCTGCCCAGATGGGTGCCTTACCTTGGAACACAGCAAGGACATTATAGTAGCACCATGATCTGCAGTGCTCAAAGCCTATTCAGGCATTATGCATTTAAAAACTGTCAGGGTCCCCAATTACAAAGTTACACATTTCCTATATTCAAAACCTTGGGTGAAGAAAAAGATTCTATCCAAGTTTATACCCATAAACACAACATACGGTCCAAAACTACCAACCCAACTAACTTCTGGTAGTTAATTAAGCAGCAGACTGACACTTTCCTCAAAACTCTTAATTATTAGAGCAATCAAATGAATTATTTCCAAAGCAACAGAACCGATAAGGCCTGCTGTGTATTAATGAGATTACCATCTGGCGGTTGATAAGTCTGGCGGCTAACACTCGTGAAGCAACAACACTAGAGAACCAACCTCACGTCTTGTAGTTATAAACCCTGTACAACTAGCAAAGGGAGTGTTGTGTGTCAGACAATTTTGCTAGAATAGCTTGTCATTCATAAGGCCAGCAATGCGGTAGTGAAACATTTACATTTGAACTGTACAACACACATAATCAAACAGGAAGTGGTACTGGTCGGTCATTCAGAAACCTAAGAAAATTGCAGCCATATTTGGTCACAGTAGTGGTGTAATGATTCATTGTGTATGTATAAAAGTATATAGTATTGTAATAGAGGTATGCATCTTTTATCCAATAAACAAAAAGAAATTGACCAGCCATATTGGATCACAGGTCAAAATGAACAGTAGACCTTTCAGAACACTGAAAATACCACGTCAGCTTGTTATTGTTAAACTGTCAATTTTCAAAATGAAAGAAAAATAAATAAAATTAGTAGAGATGTATACCAGAACATTAAGACATGCTACTTCTGGTACTTTCAGATTTTATTTTTAGTTGAAAAAACTAAAAACCTGTTCCCTCAATGGGAGAACATTGTTTGTCTATCGACACAAAGTAAACATGTATTTTACGGTCGGAAAAACTAGTACATTCACTTTCTATACAAAAACAAACAAAAAAACACACCCCTAGTGTATTAACCCTGTATTGGCAAATTCATTTTTCTAAGCTACAATGATAGAAATAAGTCCTTGCATAACAGTTTGAGACATTAAGGTTTAACAAAGTGCAGGCTTGTGTACATGTACCAATGTAGCAGAAAGATAAATATACTGTATTTGATTTTCTGCTTCATCAGTACAATTTGTACAAGAGCCTACAGCTTGTAAAACCTGAAATGTCTCAAACTGCTATGCAATGGGCATCTTACTTCCATCCCTGCTCTGTAAACAAATTTATTCTTGCATTATAAAATACACGTTCCAGACAGATTACAAAAAAAGACGGGTTGTTGGCGGTATCCTGGGATAGGCTTTCAAGGTTTATTCTTGTCTATCACTACATTTAAAGCCAATCTGGTGTTCCAACACAGTTCTAGGTGGACAAGTTGAGGAAAACCAAGAATTTCTATCCTTGCAATACATTTACTGTATGTAGTAGGTAGGGAGCTAAAATTAGATAAATTGCTTGATTATTTGTTATTCAATTTAGAATTGGGCTAAATTTTTACTGTCCTATAGTACTGCCCTGCGGGTGTTTATTATTTGAACATGTATTGAGATATGCAAGGGAACATCATTTTGAATAGTTTCATTTGCCGTGAGGGTAAAACTCACAAGTTGATTGTATTTGTTCAGCAATAGATTTACAAGTACTACTGATCTTTATAACCTGGTCTATTTACTGCGTACAGGCTGGGATATGCAGTAATTGTACTGAGCAGCTTCACAACACACAACCATTTTTAGCGTTCTATCTAGCCACAAGGTCAGCGACTGGGTAAAAGTTCAGTGGATTTGAACTCAGTGACTCTACCAGCGACTGTAGTTTTTTCGAGCTGGGCGATTGTCAGGTGACACCAAAAACTGCCGATGACGTGAGTGACGATAGCTGGTCGCCTTACTTTAACGGCGGACGAACAATGGAGAGAAAAATAAAGAAAGAAAAATAGCCTTTAGTCTTGCTTACAGGAACATATTTTTGGCAGACATTTAGCTTATAGTGGGTGGTAGCTTGATAGTATTGAATATTGTGATTCTCGGCTGGGTATGTGAACGTGGAGCACCAAGAATGACATCGAAGAACAACATTACCAACATTGGGTGGACCAACAAATCAGGAAATTCCTCACATGAATGTCATCTTCAGTAAGGTTCTGGTAAGTGGTGATAAGTTTACTGCACCAGAAGGCAGCAAAGTCTCTGTGAAGAACTATGCGTTGACTGGTCACGTGGGAACAACAAGTATGGGTTTTGAATGGTTGTGGAACAAGCATACAGATCCTAAAAATAGAAATGCAGAGTTTGATGTGTTACTGAGCTAGAAACCTACCAACAGAACCTACCATCTGCTTATTAGTCTGTTGGACTGAGAAGTGATACACACCAGTTGAACACTCATTTGTAACTTCTCTACAATGGTAACCCAGCTTATATACACAATGGAACCAGAACACAGAAGTGGCATGGGGAAGCCTCCATCATAAAACACAATTAAACTTTAAGCAAATCAGTATTTTCAAGTGAATGAGCCAGATAATGAAAGGCAGACAGCAGCTTCTGGTGACATTTAATTTCTTTCATGCTTAATAAGCCCTGATGCTCCTCTTAATGGGACCTCTGCACGCTCAAACAGTTCTCACAGGAACAGAATAGAATATCGATGACTTCAAAAACTGTTGGTTCATTGACCATTTAACCAATTAAAATTGCAAAAAACACAAACAAGCTGTCGCCCAAAATGATACAATCAATGAAGACCCTGCTCTGTACATAATCTTTAACCCCTTCAACTCCAGGTGTAAAAAATGAATGTGCACATCAGGAACTAGGTTTTGAAATAATTTCAATAGCTATTTATACCTCTGAAATAGTAATGATAGATAACAAATCAAAAAATGAATGCTACATTTTCTTTAACCCTTTACTTCATTTTTTTTTTTTTTTTTTTTTTTTAAACTTTTTGGAAATACCACAAACAATACAAAAAATAATTGTAAATAGCAACACATGCAGTGGACAATAAAATAAACAATTTGTAAAAAGGAAAGCATACATGTGCAAGATGTGATGAATAATATAATTTAATTCTATAATTTCTAATTAAACTTTATAATAAAACACATTATTACAGAACATGCATAAAATGAAACATGCAAAAACTAATGTCATACTTTGATAAAAGTATTTGGGGACCCTTATGTTAGTATTTTGTGTGCCCACCTTTTGCTTCCTTTAAAGCTTGCAGTCTTTTTGTGTTTTGAAACCAGTTCCTGGCATCGCTCTGGAGATATTTTTGCCCATAGTTCAACACATACAGCTTTGAGTACTGCAATCTTTGTTTTCCTTTTTGCAACAGCAGCCTTCAGGGTCAATCCACAACATTTCAATGGGATTAAAGTCTGGGGACTGAGAAGGCCAATCCATAAACTTCCTTTTTTTTTTTTTTTTTTTTTTAAAAGCAATTCCTTTGTAGACTTCACAGAATGCTTAGGGTCATTATCCTGCTGGAATACAAACTTCCGTCCAATAAGCCACCTAGCACTGGGTAACAAATAAAGAGTGCAAAATGTGATAGTTTGCAGGATTCGTTGATCCTTCTACAGTACAAAGTTTGCCAGTGCCTGAGGAAGAAAAACAAGCCCATACTATCACACAATATCTACCATGTTTAACTTTTATTTAAATTCATCACCTCTCTTCCTCCAAACATTGTTGCTTCCTTGGTGAAAATTTGGAAGAAGAAATCAGGCTTCCTCAAGTATTCAATGTAAAACTCCAATCCTTTCTTCTGTGTATTGTATTTAGCAAAGGTTTGTATCTTGATTTTTGCCCAAGGACATTCATCTTCTTAAGTTTAATTGTTCATCATGAATTTGATATTTATTATTCTCTCAATTCTTGTGTCAGATCTTTTGCAGTAGTCAAGATTTTGTCGGACTGCTTGAATGATTATTCTTCCAGGTTTTGCAGAAGTCTATCTTGGTCTTCCACACCTGGAGCTTCCACACAGTGCTTTGATAAATTCGAGTCTTTCTGCTATTTTTGATAGTTTCTTCTTTTCTCGTTTAGTTGTATCAATGCCATTTTGAGACCGTTAATGTACTCTTTAGTTTTAACTATTTCTGAATCACAAAATTCAGTGTTTTTTTAGCACTTATGTATTTATTGTATAATTAGCAGGTGTTGGTTTTCACATTGTTAAATCAGCAATGAATGTATAGAAACTAAAACACTTTCGTTAATGTTCTTTTTTCTTCCAAGCATCAGTGTGTACAAATAATGTGTGTACAATAATTGCGATTCCAAATTCAGTTGTAGATTTCAACAAAGATATTTTATTAGATAAAGTACAGCACAAGTCATAACAGATTCCAAGACTGAATACACGTTTGAATTGTTACACCATTTCTTAAATCAGAAAAAAAGACATTCCCTTAATAACGGGGGGGGGGGGTGACTCTTCTGGTGCATTCAGAGTGCTGAAGGAAGAGGGCAGCAGTCTTACAATATCTGTCTGTCGGTCATGGCAGTAACACAGAGAGGGTGTGTGGGTTCTCCCTCTCAGAGTGGCTGAGAGGTGGGCCTTGGGGGGGGGGGGGGGGGGGGGGGGGTGCTAGCCCTATAAAATAACGTTCTGCTGTTCACTCAGCTCTGCCCCTGAAAGACGAAACCACAAGCTAGCAGAAGTTCTGCTCCAAGACCGAGAACGGTCGGAAAAAGAAAGAAACCAAAAGAAGAAAATAAAATATCAATATATTACTAGCAGGGAAACCCCATACATGTATAGGAAGCAGGCTGAGGGAGTGAGCATAGTACAGAGACCTTTAAAACCCAAATACTTAACCAGTCTAAAACTCCATACATTTGGTAAACTATAGCTCATTATAAATAGGGCTTCTGATTTTTGGTTTTAACCATCACCCCCCTCCCCGCTACAAAAAAAATTAAAACGGTTGGTAGTCAATGAACACCAGAAATACTGTGGAAATGGTTAATCAATTCACGTCGACTTTACCCTTTTCCCATTAAAAAAAAACAAACACATTTCCCAGTGCTGTGGGGAAATGTCCCACCTTCCTGACTATCTATCATTGATTCTTTCTAAATACTTTAAACCCACCCCAACTACTGAGTGACAACACATTTCTACATTTCTATTGGAGACTCCGCTTGCAAGATTTAAAACAAGATTAAAAAATCAGGAATGGAGGCTTGTTAGCAGGATTTAAAGCTGTATTACAGTTAAGACACAGAGGACTTAAAACAGAACTGTGGCGAAATGTACAAAAATGCATACATACAAAAACCCCAGAAGAATGTGTCTGACCATAGGCATTTAGTTGTGGAATACGGCAAAGGAATATCTCCCACAGTATAGAATCACGGTCACCAATCCTGGGAGTGCGCTGTAATGGTCATAGTGGGCTATACAGTTTAAAGAGTGACAGTAGAGTAGTGCTGTTCTGGGTTCAATGCTGGCCCTTCGCGACAGCTCCGGAACGTGTTAGCCGTCTATGAACACACAAGTAACAATTATAGACAAGACAAACAAACACTCACAATATTTCACAACTTACTGCACAGGTCCTTCCGGGTTATATTTTATAACCAAGCGAAGGAACAGATTACGATTCTCCACTCCCCCTTATATGCTAGTACGCATGACCCCTTGGTAAACGATTGCAGCTGCCTTTACAATCTGCAGCTGCTACCTCTTTACCTTCTGGGTCAATACGTTCTGGCAAAGGAGTCTCGCCTTCATCCAGACTGACCGACTTTCCAACCTGGGGAAAGAACTGTCAGGCCAGTCCGTTAAAAGAACTCTGTCCTCGCTGCTTAGCGCCCTCACTGGTTGGGAGGGGGATCTACAACCAAGATTCATTATTTCTGTCACAATCCTTTGTCACATCCTGTTTGTTCTAACTATTGTTCACTGGTCTCACTATGACAAATACAATAGTCCAAAACTACACTTAAAAGGATGCAGTCCTCCGAATCCGAACTGGTAAATATTTCAGACTTACATTAACATGGCATCCAAGCAAAGCATGGTGTGGAATTTCTTTATCAAGCAGGAGAAAACAGAATTTCCAATCTCTGCCAATGAAATATTTCATTCAAAAGGATGAACAGCACTAATCTGCTCCACAAATAGTTTTATTTAACCCAAAACAAAATAGGTACACATTTTGTAAATGTGAGAGTAATGTTTCTCATACAGATTTAAATTTTGTACTTTTCACCTATGCATTTTAGAGAGCATGTTTTTTCTTAGTAAATCTACCTCATTAAAAATAATTTATGTTTTCAGACTTTTCTGGGGTGCACCGCTCACAATACTTTAGTTATTTGTATATTTATTTTTAAACAAAGGCTACTTATTTTACCTTTTTGGTAAGAAAACTATCTGTAGAAAAAGCATTCCGTATTGGAAGCCACACGGTTAATATTAATGGATAATTAAGAGTTATCACAGACATAAACCCAACAGGATGTTATTTTCTTTCCAATTTAGATCCCCGAAAACAGTCGCCGCAGCTATTGAGGTGTACTTGCCGCTAATGCAAAGCTTGTCTTATTTTTTCAATATATATTTCACACACACAAGGGGTTAAAATCCTCCCTCCACATGTGCAAATGAGTGTTATTGTTAATTTGTTCTTGTGTTAATGGTTTTATTGTTGGCCCTACCCATGGTAAATTTGTGTCAGCTACCTATATCTGTTTCTGTGGGAACTACAAACCCGACAGCCAAATCATTCAGGACTGCTGTGGAGAAGGAAGCAGAAAGGTGCATGTCCTGTTTCTGAGCAATCCCAACCGAGTATAAAACTGTGCGTTCATGTCTACCGGTAAACAGCTTATCTGTCTGATGTGTTTGTTAACGTGATCAACTGTTTAGTCAGTGCTCCAAAGGAGCTAGGTGTTTATTTCGTTTGTTTACTTTTGTATTACTAAAAGTGTTTGTCAGCACTAAACTTCCAAGTTTTGTGTACTGGGTCTCATTTAAAAAGGGCAAACGAACGCGAGCAATACATATATCACACACCAAGTTACGAGGCCTCCACCTGTGTTAAATTGTAGTGATTCACATGATTTAATGATAAATTCAGCAGTTCCTGTAGGTTCTCTCTGCTGGGTAGTGCATTTCAAAGCAAAGACTCAACCATAAGCACCAAGGCACTTTCAAAAGAACTCCGGGACAAAGTTCTTGAAAGGCACAGATCAGGGGATGGGTATAAAAAAATATCAAAGGCCTTGAATATCCCTTGGAGCATGGTCAAGATGATTATTAAAGAAGTGGAAGGTGTATGGCGCCACCAAGACCCTGCCTAGATCAGACTGGCCCTCCAAACTGGATGAACGAGCAAGAAGGAGACTGATCAGAGAGGCTACCAAGAGGCTAATGGCAACTTTGCAATTGCTACAGGCTTTTATGGCCAAGACTGGTCAAAGTGTGCATGACAACAATATCCCAAGCAAGCCACAAATCTGGCCTGTATGGTAGGGTGGCAAGAAGGAAGCCATTACTCAAGAAAACCCACCTTGAATCCTGTCTGAAGCATGCAAAAAAACTGTTTTCTGTAGATTCTGTAGTCATGTGGCAAAAAGTTTTGTGGTCTGACTAAACTAAAATGGAACTTTGTCCAAAATGCAAAGCGTTATGATTGCCGCAAACCCAACACAGCGCATCACCCAAAGAACACCATCCCTACTGTGAAGCATGGTGGTGGCAGCATCACATTATGGGGATGTTTCTCATCAACAGGGACTGGGGCACTTGTCAGTATAAAAGGGAAAATGAATGGAACGAAGTAGAGAAAAGTCCTTGAGGAAAACCTGTGCCCTCTGCAGGAAAGCTGAAACTGGGACAGAAATTCACCTTTCAGCATGACGACCCAAAGCACACAGCTAAAAGCTACACTGGAATGGCTAAGGAACTAAAAGGTAAATGTCCTTGAGTGGACCAGTCCGAGCCCTGACCTAAATCCAATCAAATTTGTGGCATTACTTAGATTGCTGTCCATCAGCGCTCTCCAAGGAGCTTGAACAGTTTTGTAAAGAAGAATGGTCAAATATTGCCAGGTCTAGGTGTGCAAAGTTGGTAGAGACCTACCCCAACAGAGAGCTATAATTGTTGCCTCCACCAAGTATTAACTAAGGGGGTGGAGACTTATCCAATTATGATCTTTCAGTTTTCTAATTAACACAATCTTTCTCTCAATAAAAACTTTTCCCCCTTAACAGTGTGGAGTATGGTGTGTAGATAAGTGGAAAGAAATCCTCATTTAAATGCAAGAAACTGAAGCACTGACAACAAAATGCAAAAAAAAAAGTTCAAGGGGGTGTAGACTTTCTATAGGCACCGATATATATATATATATGTGTATGTATATATATATATATATATATATATATATATATGTGTGTGTATATATATATAAGTTAACTGTTGCTTGATTAAAATAAATACAAAAAATAAACAATGTATAGGCATTTATTTGAACAAACTAGCTTGAAAAAGTCCAGTACATAATTATAGTTATATTGTAGTTATAGGTATATGAAATGGAAAAAAAGTAATTTTGCAATGAAATAGATACCAGGTATTCAAAATAGCCACCCCCGCCGCCTAAATAAACTGTGGGGATAATTAATCTGCTGCTCCGTCGTCACTCTAAACACCTCCACCATTCTTCCGGATAAGGACTTTAGCCTGTCATTCACTCCCTGACAGCTACAATAAACCCCAACCTCGAGACCCAGATACTGGGGTTAGCGGGCAGGCAGTTTAAACTCTACATTAGTCTTGCTCAGTTGAAATTGTTTCTTCAGCTAGCTGCACAGCGATGCTGCCTAGAAGGATTAAAACCATCCGTCACAGTGAGTGTCAGGAATGAAACACCCCTGCCAAAAAAATGAAAACACACAGCCTCATCTCGATCAGCATTATTATTACTATCGTGATTATCTGAAGACAGTCAGGCGCTTGTTTATTACAGGCCCGTGTCGTGCTGGGGTTTGAAAGGTGCTAACACTCTCAATAAATGTGTACAGGTATTAAAACAATAAATCTGTATTTTAAAACAAGATCTTATTTTTCATACCTACTCAGATCTTTTAGGTAAACATCTTGCAAATACACACACACAAAAAAACAAACATATCCTGCTCCTTAACCGCATCATCCTCTCGCTCAAAAAACCTTGTATGGAAGAACTTCAACATCGATCCAGCATCGACCCTGGAGCTGAACTACCAAAGGGAATTCTGAAATGGTGAAAAGATTCCACGAACACCATGGATCTCATACCAGCTACAGTAGCACTGCTGCCAGTCTTTACACATTATTCTCTTGATCGTTTCTAGTTGGATTCAGCAGGGCGGGGGGAGGGGCCCAATATAAATATTTTTCATATTAGACTTCCTACATCACTTTCTACAGTGTGCAGTGCCAGCCTGTGTCGCTTAACATCAGACTCCATATTTATCAATAAATTACAACATGCAATGTAAAGCAGACAATAGGCTACATTCAAAACAACTATAACAGGTTCACCTCAACAACAAGAATTTAAACAAGTTTCTAACAGAGCAAGAAAATGAAGAAACAAGAAAAACACTTACTGACAAACCAAAATGTCGTATTTACGTTCGTTGGGAGAAATGATAGAATTTCACCAGATACCGTAAAAAGACGTTGACAAACACTTTGAATTTCCTGTAGTCAGTAACAGAAAAACAAAATAATGGGGGCAACTTTGAACCAAGTTGTCTGTGAACCATTCTTAGCACTGTTGACCGTTACCTGCACAGACATAATGAACATAGCATTTTCCAGAGCAGCTCTTCACAAAACAAACTTAGCCAAAGAAAAACAGCTTAAGAAAGAAGGTAAAGGATAGCAGGTTTAAGAAGCACAGAATACATAAAATAACATGGGTCTGAATATATTGCCACACAAATGTGTCTCGTTGGTTTTAAACTAGTAATGCACTGGTGGTTCTGTCATCAGGCATTTTGGCTCAAAACCAACTTGAGACATTATTGTGCAGCAATATATTCTGATCCAGCCATACATTATGGTACCATGAATAAATGCATACATGGAAATGTTGTAATACTACTATTTTTATTATGTATTTGCTTATTTATTTAGAATGCAGTGATGTAGAGACATGTACTAGGAATCATCATTTTTAGGTCTTCCAATACTGTATGTAAAATTAAAGCTTGTCAGTCCTGACCAGAACTGGAATGAAAAACCTCTACATTGACTTTTTGTTGTATACAATTGTTATTTGGCTTTTAACACCCTTTACAACTGTCTTGCAAACCATGAGTACATAACAAAGGCAGAGGGGATGCATCGTATCGTTTGAACACTCAAGCCTGTGCATCATTTCTGTGTAAGGGGGTGGGGGGGGGGGGGGGAAGGGGGGGGGGGGGGGGGGGGGGGTAATCAGGGGGGGGGGGGGGGATTTTCAGTTTCCCAGCTCGCCTCAAGTCTGACTCACTGAATGTGCGCGCGATGGAGCTTGCTCAACCCCGCCCCCCCCGAATTTTTACTAATAGGATCACATGTGCGCAGGAGTCCTCAGGACAAGCAATGCAGCAAATTAAACATTGACTGTGATACAAATGTCTGACATTTGGCAATTCTTTTCTGAAACAGAAGATGACAAGAAAGTAAAGTGCAGCCTATGCGATGAGTGTCTGGAATACTCCTGTAACACAACTAATTTGCGTAACCATTTAATGAGATGGGACCCTACAAAATCTAACATTGATAAAAATAAACATGTACTACCAGTTGCTTTTTTAAGATCTGAACAGTGACAGAGCAAAGCAGATTACAGGTGTGGCTATGAATGCATTGACGCAAAATGTACTATAAAGGTCTGCAAATATTGTTGAAGGAGCTGCGTTTCGAAAACTGCTTACAAATCTTAGACCAGGCTACCAAATGCCGTGCCGAAAGCAAGACAGAGTAAAATTTAAGCCATGGACAATTTACTGAACTGCTGTGGACAGTGTTTACTTTCTGTAAATCAGTTATGTTGTTCTCTGGACTGGTTGTTAAACAGACTAGATTTACACAAATAATTATTTTTACATCAATGGGTTTTCGTTTTACTTGACTGGCACAAATCAGTTTTCTTGTTACTGTATGCACAAACTGACGTAATTTAAAATCAGTCTAATAGTTTGTACTAGCAATGTTGCACATTAATCCACAGCTCCACATGCATTACTATATTTTTTTGTACCCTTTCATAATGTCAATGAATCGATGCATCTGCTTCTTTGGAAAACTATACATTGATGGTGAAAAATTAGGCATCGCCCCAGCCTTACATAACACTATTCAAAACACATGCCATTGCTCACAGTGCTGTGTGGAATATGCAATTTGTAGTGCCTTGTTAGCAACAGAAATAATGGTACGCATTGTGATAAACACTTTCATGATTTATCTGGAAAAACTTGTTTAGTTTTTCAAATCAATTTGTATTTGTAGCTGACAATTTAAATTTCTGATGTTTTTGAGGTTGTGAAAGCATGGGTCGCACACATGTGCCTAAAACAAAATTGATTCAAAACAAAATTGGTCGCACCAACTACTTTTTTGGTCACAAATGGGTGCACCATAGAGCCCTGCATGCATTCAAGGACACAGTTACTTTAGCCACAGTGGCTACCAAAAACAAATTCTAGAGGAAACACAGAAGTTAGTGTAGTTATAAAAAGTAAATTCTTCACGAGTGATAAATCAATTTATGTATTTATATAGCGCCTTTCATACCACAGTAGCAAAAAATGGTAAAAAGTTATACAACTAATAAATTTATCACGAAATAGGAAATCACATATGACGGATAACACAATTAGAAAAATTATAAAATAAAGTAGATAAAAACAATTTGTAAATCACGTTAAAGACTCAAGAAATAGCAACATCTGGCTGTTCTTAGGGCTTCATTGTACTTTAACAGATGTTTCCAAATATCAGTGAACATGCGATTTATTGGACCTCCATCTACGCTTTAAATTTTTCCTTTTTTATTATTATTATTAATTCCCTTTTTATTTCGCAGCAGGCATTATTAACCCATGATGCAATATAAAACATTCTTGTTAAAAAGCAGTTACATCTGTCAACTAACTCACCACAGACAGAGTGGGTAGCACCGAGCTGCGATCATCTCACCATTTCAGAAAAATGTACTGCGGTTGAACTTATTCTGAAAGTTTTAATAGTATGTGCCACACTCTTATTGGGTAGTCAACGTAGCCTTGTGACAGGGCGAGGCGCCCTGTACATAAAAAGGGGGTTAAAGTATTTTTATTTTTAATTTATGGTATTTAAAACAAATGTATTGTTTATTTTAGAACAGGGTAGCTCTCCGCCCCTGTGCAGTTTATTATTTTGTGTTTGTATTATGATTTATTTGTATATAATGACGGCAAAAGCGCAGAGGCGAGATCAGGCAGCTCGTCCTTTGTCAGTGTAGAATTAAAACCTTGTGTAGAAGGTGGCCATCTCCTGAATTGTGATTAATTTGTTGCTAAATCGGGAGATGGTCACCTGCATAAAAGCTTGCAGCCCTCCGCACTTTGTGTGGATCTACAGTGGATTCATTTTGAACAGCCCAGAAGGATGACTAAATCTTAGGTGCAACCACAATTGAGTTGGTCCTGCAACATGCTGAATATAAAATCAAGACAATCTAACAGCCGTGAAAATTCCACAGTATTTGTATGTCAATCTCCAAGTGAAATAATCTTATCGTGCTTAGCTGATAACAGACAGGAAATCAGCAAACTCAAGAAGAGTAGCCTACTGAAAAACACTTTGTTTAGAATTGTAATCTGCACACAAAAACAGTACCAAGTCCATTCCCCTGCATAACAGGGCATGCTTTCTGAAAAAGGTATAATTTAAAGGAGAGGTCTCAATATGAGAAATATTATCATCATAACTGAGCCAGGTTTTGGTTATGAATAACAAAATCAAGGTTGTGATCTACAATAAAGTCATTAACTTGTGCTTTACTTGATAGAGATCTAATATTGACTAAAGGTCGGTGTAAGTTCACACATTCAGCTGAAAACATTTAGCTGAAAAAGGTTAAAGTGTTGATGGGAATATTTATAAGATTGTGAAAGCAGATCCAAAGAGATTTGCTACCTTCCATAGAGCGTCAGGGGTAGTTAAATTAAAAAATTTACAGTGCTGGGATGAACACAGACATATGCTCATAATTTAAGTATTTGTTCGTTTTCAAAAAGTAATAAAAGCCATTATATTGCTCAGAAAACAGGCAGAGACAGCATAGCAGCAGGGCCAGGGGGGGGGGGGGGGGGGGGGGGGGGGGGGGGTGGCCCCTGTATGTGTGCCTTTATTTTACAGCAAGACGTTACAATATGCAACATGTTAAAATAGAAAAAAGTTGGGCACTGTTTTAGCGAGGCATTTCAGAATGGTGTGCTTGCCTTTCTGTCATGAGATTCTTGCACGCTCGAAAGCAGCACATTGGTGAGACAATTTATATATAAAATAAATAAATAAAAACATCATTTCATCAAATGAACTACAAAATTGTATAGTGAAAGTCTACCAGAAGCCATAATAGCAGTAGTATTTCATGTCAGATTTTACTATATTCAACAGGTTATACTGGACTAGAGGAGAGTCCGAACATTCGATTAATTGAGTATTCTAAATCAAATTACTACTTGAATACTTTGATCAAGTTTTGAATACTCGTTAATTTCTAAACAAATGGAAAAAATTATCAAAACTTGGCACAGTATTTGAGAGAAGGAAGTTAAGTGATCAGCCACTAGAATTGTCACCTCACTGACAATTGTCAGGGAGGCGATCGCCCTTCACTATTGGCTAAGGGAGTACATGAGCAATGAAAATGGCATCTTTAAAAAAAAAAAAGATGCAACGCGTGAAAGTACAGTATTACAGTTAAATGCGCAATCTAAAATGCAAGAACTCATCTGCTACTCTGGAAGAAAACACAGAATGTGGCAAAAAACAAACAAGCATTGCGTCTTTTAGTTTTACTGTGCGCAGTGGTCAGCCATGTGAGGCATTTTTATTTTTTTGTTGAAAGTTAACCAGTTTGGATTTTGACTGCAAACTACTCGGGCAACGTTAAGCCTTTGTTTGCTATTATTGGTCTCCTACTGACAATGACTTGATTCCGGATTTTTTTTTTTTTTTTTTTTAATTATTACTACCTGATGATGTTGATTCCTGAACAAAAATATAAAATGCAACATGCAACAATTTTAAAGATTTTACTGAGTTACAGTTCATATAAGGAAATCAGTCAATTGAAATAAATTCATTAGGCCCTAATCTAGGAAATACAGATATGCATCTGTTGATCAAAGATACCTTAAAATAGAAGGTAGGGGCGTGGATCAGAAAACCAGTCAGTATCTGGTGTGACCACCATTTGCCTCATGCAGCGAGACACATCTTCGCATAGAGTTGATCAGACTGTTGATTGTGGCCTGTGGAATGTTGTCCCACTCCTCTTCAATGGCTGCGCGAAGTTGCTGCATATTGGCGGGAACTGGAACATGCTGTCGTACACGTCGATCCAGAGCATCCAAACATGCTGAATGGGTGACATGTCTGGCGAGTATGCAGACCACGAAAGAACTGGGGAATGGTGTACAGATTCTTGCGACATGGAGCCGTGCATTATCATGCTGAAACATGAGGTGAAAGGCACGACAATGGGCCTCAGGATCTCGTCACGATATCTCTGTGCATTCAAATTGTCATCGATAAAATGCAATTGTGTTCGTTGTCCGTAGCTTATGCCTGCCTATACCATAACCCCACCGCCACCATGGGGCACTCTGTTCACAACGTTGACATCAGCAAACCGCTCACCCACACGACACCATACACACTGTCTGCCATCTGCCCGATACAGTTGAAACTGAGATTTATCCGTGAAGAGCACACTTCTCCAACGTGCCAGTGGCCATCGAAGATGAGCATTTGCACACTGTCGGTTACAATGTCGAACTGCAGTCAGGTCAAGACCATGGTGAGGTCCTGGTCTGGCATGGTTACACACGGTCTGCGGTTGTGAGGCCAGTTGGACGTTCTGCCAAATTCTCCAAATTGACGCTGGAGGAGGCTTATGGTAGAGAAATGAACATTCATTTCTCTGGCAACAGCTCTAGTGGACATTCCTGCAGTCAGCATGCCAATTGCACGCCCCCCTCAAAAGTTGAGACATCTGTGGCATTGTGTTGTGTGACAAATCTGCACATTTTAGAGTGGCCTTTTATTGTAAGCAGCACAAGGTGCACCTGTGTAATGATCATGCTGTTTAATCAGCTTCTTGATATGCCATACCTGTCAGGTGGATGGATTATCTTGGCAAAGGATAAATGCTTACTAACAGGGATGTAAAATTTGTGCACAAAATTTGAGAGAAATAAGCTTTTTGAGCGAATGGAAAATTTCTGGGATCTTATTTCAGCTCATGAAACATGGGACCAACACTTTACGTTTATTTTTGTTCAGTGTATTTATTATTATTAAAGTACACCTCATTGTTATATACTGCATTATAGAACAGATTTTATTGAGCAAACATTTTGTTGTGCTTTGTTAGTAAGCTGTTCTGTGTGTTAAATGCAGTTGAAAGTTTTGAAGGATTTTTTTTATTTTTTTTATATAAAATTCTGCATTTTAGTTAAAATCCCTCTGCTGGTTATTCTTACTCTGATTTATCCCTAGAACCTTTTCACCACACACTGGGCGAGTTTTGTCATCCAGTGAGAGAATGGCAGAAGGACTGGCAATTTGGTGTGTTTCTGCAACTCTTGCTTTGAAAAACAATTAATGTAAATGGCAGTGCAGGTGTTTATAAACATATGTACACACACAGCCTATGGACTACAGTAGCACATACCAACCAAATATTATAGCAGATCAGTGTACAATGTTTTTAGTTTTAAGCGTGTGTTGTATATGTAAGGTACTGTATAGTATTGTAATGACCCGGTGAGCTGGCAAGAGCATTGTGTATGAGAAGTGTAGTGGAAACAACTAAGACAGAAAAATAACCAAAACAAATTGAGAAATACTAATTAAAAGGGGTTTATTATTTTGGCATGGACTGTGGCTGACAGCAGTTCCGTTTACTGTAGAAAATGAATAAACCGTCAATTTCGGAAAACGAAAACCCTGCTTGTGTGAGTCTGCTTTATTTTCACACAATGCTACAGTATCACAGTGCGTCTATGCATAACATCTATTTTTATATTGCGCCTTTCATAGTGGACCACCATCAAAAAGCGCTTTACAGAGGTAGGCTGTGAACTGTGCATTATCTGCAGTCACTTACAATATCTGTTATATTAACTGGGTACAAAGTAGGACTACAATTTAAAAAAAAACAAAAAAAACACTAAAACCATTTAGTTTCAATTTGAAATCCTCTTGTTTTCGCATTGTACAGTAACGTGAACAAAGCATCATAATGTATTTGTTATTGGTAGCCTATACATGAAGTATAAAAAGTGCGCTATAGCTGTAGATATTTGAGTTACAGCAGTAAGCCAAGGCCAACTTGGAGAAAATAATTATTTTTCTGGGCAACGATCTATTTATTTCAAATAAATGTAGCACTTGTTTGTTTTTTTAAACTGGACACCTCTTTTTTGGATAAGCTATCTGTCTCCTGACATGTCTGGTTTAGCGAGGGATGGGCTATGACTTTAAATGTAATTTCAAAATGTATTTTCTAATATCAGAATACGATTGAGTGCGACCAGTCAATCAGCTTCCAGATGCAGCAGCCTTCTATTTCGCATAGATGGCCGCTGGAACGTTGAAGTGCTTAACTGTGAATTATATTTTTAAATAAATCCATGCACAAATACCCTTAAATACATTTTCCCTTAACCCTCCAATTAGGTTTCAGGTCTATTTGACCAGACTCTAGTTTCCAATTAGATTAAATGCTATTTCTCTTTTCCTGTATAACATTTTATGACTTTTCCTAAGTTGGGGTCATGAACTTATACACAGAAAACAGAACCTACGAGATGTAGAATAGGTCATGTATACAAAGAAGATGTGGCATTTCTCTGTAGATTTGTGTGCAGGAATAAAACAAACTTCTTCAATTTGTTATTTTATTATTATTTCATTTGTATTATCTCTGGAAATGGCTTTACCTGTCTGGAGATATTTATCAACAAAAAAAACAATTTCTACAAGGCAGAGCCTAATTTTCACGGTCAGTATTGCAACAGCATCTCACTGGTAAAGACACTCCAAAATGAGGCGCTCCCAGGTTGGCAGTCAAAGAAGTTTTATCACAGCTCCTGGACTAAAAGAGCATAACAGTAAAACCTTTGCAAATAAAAACAGTTAAATCAATTTAAGTCTGTTTAAATTAGTTTGAAATGGCATCGGGTCAACATGACCCAAAATATAACAGATGTACCTAAATTCTGAACATAATAGGAGGGTTAACATTCTAATCTACAACTAATCTGATAACATAAAAATGCTACTTACACATACTTTGACGCTGGTCTAAAGACAAGCAAAATGATGTCCGTGACAGGACACCGTAATGAAGGCTCAATTCGCAGCTACTGGGCAGCAAATCAACAGGGAAGACACGATTGGTCCACAATTCCGTCATCAGCTGGATCCAAACACCCTCCCTCAAAAACAGCCAGTCAAACTCCCAACCCTGTTTCAGTTCTTTCAGTTATATTACATACATTATATTATAAAATCAACATACATAATAATGATGTGATAGCATTATTGGCGTACTGTCTGATTTAAAACCACACAATTTTCTGTACTGGATCATCATTCTGTTCATTTTCCAAACTACTGAATATGGCTACACTTATTTTCTGCATTACAGCCTCCAGATATTTGTGTTACATTCAAAAACGACGGTAAACAATAGGTTGACTGATGTCACTTTGGTCAGTGCTTTCAGCACACGTTCTGCACATAAAGCGTAGATCTACCACTGATTTCAGGGTTCAGCAGAAAAGGCAGTGGCCAAATTTCTCATTGTTTCTGGCAATAGTTTCTACACTACAGTGCAGTCTTTGGAAGACAGAGGAAGCCATTTCTTTAAAGACGTTACCTGTTGTAAATTGTAACAGCTTTTGCCAAACTGGAAGCAAGACGGAGCTCATTCTGTGGGTTTTTTTTTTTGGTTTACAAATGCTGACATACACCTGACACTCCCGTTTTCTTTCGCTTCTCTTACAAACATACTTTCTGCTGCAGACATGTTTAATATTTCATCATCTTTTTATACCATTTCTTGGCATAATTTCTGGACACTGTATATTTTAATTCCACCCCTGACTTAAAATAAACCCCCCAAAATATAAATTTTCCCCAAACAGGATTTAAACATCTTCTTTTAGGTTTCGGTGCAGCTACTGTGGGGCATCTGATACTGGACTGCCATTCTGTCTGTTTATTATTACATACATATCTATCTATCTATCTATAATCCACTTTAATGTAAACTTTTTTCTACGGAAAGATTCGCGTATATTTTTGCGAGACCTTTTGCAAGTTCGCTAGAAATGTGCTAGTCTTGCTGATGGAAACATAACCAGTGTTACGTTTCAGTCTGCTGTCAGGCAAAAGTAAAGTGCAACTATAGGGGGTGGACGGGTGTTAAACAAGATGCAATCAACAGTGGTAATTTTAGTAGCTTAATTAGGAACCTCTGGTGTTCGATTACTAATACAACTGAAGGCCTTGGATGGGATTTGACGCTTTGATAAAGGAAAACCCATAAAACAGACAAATAATATTATGGTGACTGTTATAACGTTAAAGCTAGGCTAGTGCTCAACAACGAACATTTGTAAACAAACTAATGGGATTATGTCTTCATTAATATATTCTACCAGGAATTTTTTTGTTTGTTTGTTTTGTTTTTGGGTGGTGTGATGGACTTGAATTTAGACACAGACGGTGACTGCTGATTTTGTACCTACATTTATGGTAGGACACCCTTGAAAGGAGATGATCCCAAACTAAAGTTCTCATCTTTGTCTAGGAATGTAATTTTAAAAAGTTATTATATGTCACATATATACACACACACAAACACTCGTGTATAAATCATATCGTATTGTGACCTGCCCTTTATCGGATACACCTGCTATTATTATTCACAAGAGATCCCAATTATTGTTGGTAGCAGCAATAACAATTAAACAAGTACGCTCGCACAGAATACAACGACATCATATATATATATATATATATATATATATATATATATATTATTAATTATATATTATATATATATATATACATACACACACACACACACACACACACACACATAAGTAGATATATTGTGGTCGGTGTCACTAAAGTAATATTTTAGTAACCAAAACAGTTTCACTGTTTCTTACCCCCAGAATCCGCAGGAGCAGCGGGGCGGGAGGCCTGGTGGTTTGCTGCGTTCGCTGCCTGTGTCTCCCATGGCTCTGGTCGGTGAGGCGGTGAAGGCAAATCCGTGGATGGCGGGGCGGCCTAGCAGCTGAGGGAGGCTTCTCGATGTGACGGAGGCAAGAAAACCTGCTGAGCAGTAAAGCCTGCTGTTTACTGAGACACACAGAATCAAGAGCACCACTGACACAAACACTCGCGGTAAACCCAGCCAGGGAAGACAGTTTTAAACGACGGCGAACGCAGCCGGGGAGAGCTCGGGGATCCTAACCGGGAATCCAGGCCAGTCAGCTGGAGCAAGGGCGACACCAACGACCAAATAGAGGAGACCAGCAATTTAGTCCAACTCACTACAGGAAAGATTAACACATTTAGTGGAAACACAATTTAAAATGTCTCTTTAATTAACTAAATAATGTATTTGGACTCTGTTGTCTTAACATGTGAAGGTTCTTTATCTTTATCGAGCCCAATTGATTCATGCTTCCCCTATGTGAAATTGGTACCGTCCAGGTGGATCCGTCTGTTTGGGGCCATGGTTACGGTGGTGAGGTGATGAAACTGCATTTATGTTGTCAACATTTTGGTTCTATTTACGCTACAGTTCCATAGAATATACTGATTATATGTGAGCCAAAATGGTTGGGGCCTTGTTTGGGGCCTGTGAGTCCTGCCAAAATATAGCTGGAGTGAGGCCGCTCCACTTTCATATAGGGGGGGGGGGAGTTCACAGGATAAATAATTGCTATTCGTGCACATAAAACACGTGAACGTGTTGTTTATTTAATTTGCTCACCTGTTACACGGGTGTAGCCGTTTCCCCCGTTTTGACAATGTTTAGGTACAACTGGGCAAAGTGTTTTCGGGTCATACCAACAAAACAATAAATATCAGCTGGCGTGGAATATACCACGCACCCTTGTAAATAAAGGGTATTTACAATTAAATAAAACATAGTCAAGTAACCTAAAATGAACGAGTTACTACTATTCCTATGTTTGGTATGTAATTCTATTGTAACTAAAGTTGATCAGGTTTAATTTAATTTATAAATAAAAAATTTAATGAAGAACACTCCCCCCCCCCACCCCCCACCCCGATTTTGTTTGGTTTCGTTCGCAGGCCTGGACACTTAGACTGGTTTAGAAGTATACTAACCCTCATACAAGTTTACCATATTAAAACAGCAGTTTTCCCATGGTAATGCTATAGATTGGTTTGCCATGTTTCTTAAATCGTTATATACTATACCTCTCAATATTTTACAAAGTTTAATGCGAAATATTACACTTTGCTTTCACTATGCTTTATTACACTTGATATGCTTTTACATGTCTGTGAGTCTAAATATGATACATTAACAGCTGGGAAAACTCAACACTTAGCTAAAAAAAAACAGTCGTTAATCTCTTGTAACCTCCCCGAGACCACATCACAGCCAATTAATGTGATTTCTAATTATATGACAAGTGTAATCTCTGCCGTCATGTTTCATAGTGTTTCGAAATTCTGTTAGCTTGCGATAACAGCGGGTAAGTTTGGAACTGGACGCGGGGGGTGGTGTTAGTGTACTGCTGTGTGTGCTGTACTGTCTTCCCCACCCTGCGTGAGTCTGACTGGAAGCATGTTTTGTGTCTAGGCAGTGCTGGCCCGTTGCCTGGGGTGTCATGTGCACAGTGCAGCTGTATGTAGATAGGGGTCTGTGGTGGCTACATGTGATTTGTGTTTGGTTCCGCCAGCCAGCTGTTTGCGCGGGTCCGAGCGATTGGACGGTGTGTATGTAAATGTACCCCTGTTTGTGTGAGCCAATAGGGCTCGGGGGAGGGTTGGGGAATCACTATTCAAAAGCTGCTTGCGTGCAGCACGTGGTCGTGTTCTTGAAGTGTTCGCGTAGTCATGTGTCCTATGTTTGAGCTAAATCGTTTAATGAGAGAGCATCCATTTCCCTGCTGTTCCAGCGCTTCAATAAAAAAATAGCAGTTTTCACTGCTTTAAACCGCATCCTGTGAAGTTTCCACTTATTCCTTGGCTACGCCAGAACCATGGCAACCATGAAACTACAAAAGGGCGTTGCAGCGCCTCTTATAACCCTGGCCCGCTCTTTTATTGAAAGCTTACGCATCCCATTGGTCCTCAGCCGCACACTTTGGGCCAATGGGAAAAGTGACTCATAGACGGGTCCAATCACAGGGGAGACACACGCACTACATATATATAATGTAATTACTACTACTGTATTTTTGTAATAAAGTTACAGGCACTTGTTTTGGTTTAACATCTTGAGGTGTGAGTCAGATTTGTCAAGTTGTAAATGTTTCCTTTTCTAATGCAATCATCACTTAAAAAATATAATCAGTTTTAAAAAAAAACTACACACACACACACACACACACACACACACATATATATATGTATGTGTGTGTGTGTGTGTGTGTGTGTCACATGTGTTGGTCATACAAATCGACATTTGAAAAAGTCGATTTGCATCCACGGCACTGATAATATAGGTCGGCCATTTTGACCCTCCAGCGAGGTAGTGCTGAGCTCTGCCTATTGAACGCACCCGTGTTCTGTACCTCTGCATCTGCAACTGCCCTCCGTGCCGTAGTACAGTGGCAAAAAAGAAACCACTGGAGTCAGCCTTTACTACATTTTTTGAAATACACATATTAACTCATGTTTAATAGCACTTGAAGTAGGCTATACATACATACATGTGCGACGGAGGCATATGCACTGTGAGCTGTCAGACACTGAATGACATTAATTGGCAACGCACCCTTTAAAGCAGCCAGGATATTTTGACACAATCACTCATTTCAAAGATGGTGCAGCTATGGACTTCCACAAAATTAATTGTAGCGGATGGGGGGGGGGGGGGGGGGGGGATTTGAAGGTGTTTAAAACTAGTCAGGGTAACACAGATTTGTATCGTATGATAATTATTGCACCTATAAGTCTCATTTACATTTACAACTCAGACTTACATCTGGATGGCAGCAGAGATACTTACCATTTTAGGTTGTGTTTACACTTGTCCACCGTTCTTTAATTCCAGAGCACAGACTGGAATTTAAGAATACACATTAGCTACTGCCTTCACATCTATAGAATTATTTTAACCACACAGGAACGTGTAGGAATAAAAGCTGAAAAAAGCAGTCATAAAGTGTGCTTTATCAACAATACATGAAACAATGGATATCCTTTGCCAAGAAAAACAACCACAACCAAGTAGAGCAGGAAGTGTAAACTGTTATACAAAATATGCCACCTACTGACATATTGCAGTAACGAAGTTAAACACACTGCTCCAACCTAACTGAATGATTTAAAATAAACAAACACAAACTTGAACTGCATGACACTATGATAGCCATCAGGCAGAGTTGTTGGTGGCACCAGAACCGGAGCACTAACACATCTAACTAGAGGTACAGTATTACAATCTTTGTAAATGGCCAGCAGCAAACTATTTAATTATACTCACTTTAAATTTAATCATAACTTAGTCAGTTGGGTAAAAAGTATAAAAATGATGTTATTGTAGGAGACATGAAAAGAGGTTTCCTGCTTAAACATATTATTTATAATGAATAACTATATTAGCAGTATATAATAATATTATTTATTTAGCAGACATCTTTATCAAGGAATTTTCCAGAGGTTAAGCTGTGAACAATGCAACAACAATCATTGTTGCAGGGTTATTAGAATAGGACCTCGGTTTCACACCTCATCCTAAAGACAGAGCACAAGGAGGTTAAGTGACTTGCTCAAGGTCACACAGTGAGTCAGTGGCTGAGCTGGGATTTAAAGCCAGGAACCTCCTGGTTCCAAACCTTTTCTTTATCCACTGGACCACACAGAATATAACTATGAACAGAAAATAAAATAAAAAACTTAAGTGGTCTGCACCATCACACATAAAGCAAAGGAAGAAAAACATATTCACAGTTGAGCATTCACATCGTAAGAAATTTGATTTAATACACTGCTTCAAGCAAATGCATTTAAAATGAGATGATTTAAATGAAATGCACAAAAAATAACTTTGGTAAAGGTGCAGAAAGAACATGAATACAAATGTATTTATCTGTGTGTACGTTGCCCTTTGTGAAAGAATGCTTTAAGCTGTTTGCGAGACCCATAGAAGAATAAACATAAGTAGAAAACAGCCCCTCTTATTAATTAATGCATGATGTCATAATAGTTTTTGTAAATGCACTTTAGCTAGAGCAATCTGATTTTCAAGAACAACACCACCAGTATTCACAAAAATCCTAGATTCTACTTGTATACAGTGGCTTGCGAAAGTATTGACCCCCCTTGGCATTTTTCCTATTTTGTTGCCTTACAGCCTGGAATTAAAATTGATTTTTTGGGGGTTTGTATCATTTGATTGACACAACATGCCTACCACTTTGAAGATGCAAAATGTTTTTTATTGTGAAACAAACAAGAAATAAGACAAAAAAATAGAAAACTTGAGCTTGCATAAGTATTCACCCTCCCCAAAGTCAATACTTTGTAGAGCCACCTTTTGCAGCAATTACAGCTGCAAGTCTCTTGGGGTATGTATCTATAAGCTTGGCACATCTAGCCACTTGGATTTTAGTCCATTCTTCAAGGCAAAACTGCTCCAGCTCCTTCAAGTTGGATGGGTTCCGCTGGTGTACAGCAATCTTTAAGTCATACCACAGATTCTCAATTGGATTGAGGTCTGGGCTTTGACTAGGCCATTCCAAGACATTTAAATGTTTCCCCTTAAACCACTCGAGTGTTGCTTTAGCAGTATGCTTAGGGTCATTGTCCTGCTGGAAGGTGAACCTCCATCCCAGTCTCAAATCTCTGGAAGACTGAAACAGGTTTCCCTCAAGAATTTCCCTGTATTTAGCGCCATCCATCATTCCTTCAATTCTGACCAGTCCCTGCCGATGAAAAACATCCCCACAGCATGATGCTGCCACCATCATGCTTCACTGTGGGGATGGTGTTCTCGGGGTGATGAGAGGTGTTGGGTTTGCACCAGACATAGCGTTTTCCTTGATGGCCAAAAAGCTCAATTTTAGTCTCATCTGACCAGAGTACCTTCTTCCATATGTTTGGGGAGTCTCCCACATGCCTTTTGGCGAACACCAAACGTGATTGCTTATTTTTTTCTTTAAGCAATGGCTTTTTTCTGGCCACTCTTCCGTAAAGCCCAGCTCTGTAGAGTGTACGGCTTAAAGTGGTCCTATGGACAGATACTCCAATCTCCGCTGTGGAGCTTTGCAGCTCCTTCAGGGTTATCGTCTCTTTGTTGCCTCTCTGATTAATGCCCTCCTTGCCTGGTCCGTGAGTTTTGGTGGGCGGCCCTCTCTTGCCAGGTTTGTTGTGGTGCCATATTCTTTCCATTTTTTAATAATGGCTTTAATGGTGCTCCGTGGGATGTTCAAAGTTTCGGATATTTTTTTATAACCCAACCCTGATCTGTACTTCTCCACAACTTTGTCCCTGACCTGTTTGGAGAGCTCCTTGGTCTTCATGGTGCCGCTTGCTTGGTGGTGCCCCTTGCTTAGTGGTGTTGCAGACTCTGGGGCCTTTCAGAACAGGTGTATATATACTGAGATCATGTGACACTTAGATTGCACACAGGTGGACTTTATTTAACTAATTACGTGACTTCTGAAGGTAATTGGTTGCACCAGATCTTATTTAGAGGCTTAATAGCAAAGGGGGTGAATACATATGCACGCACCACTTTTCCGTTATTTATTTTTTAGAATTTTTTTAAACAAGTTATTTTTTTAATTTCACTTCACCAATTTGGACTATTTTGTGTATGTCCATTACATGAAATCCAAATAAAAATCAATTTTAATTCCAGGTTGTAAGGCAACAAAATAGGAAAAATGCCAAGGGGGGTCAATACTTTCGCAAGCCACTGTGTATATATGTATATATATATATAGATATATATAGATATATATATACAATATGATATATACTACACTATCTGATGTCAAATTTAAAAGATTAATTTTCAGTTACCCTACAAGACCATCCATGCAAAATGCAAAATGCCGTGCCAATCCATTTAATGGGGTTGAAGTGCAAGAACTGGTGTTTAACAATAAATCCTACTCAACCCTAACTGTGATGGTACCGCACCATTATAATTAACAGTTCAATGTATCCTATAATATCCGACACACTCTGTTGTATTTAACGTAGCATCTAATCTGTGAGTAGAAGCGCAGCGAATCAAAGTTTACATTTTTAGAAATGCAGTAGAAAGGTATAGCATATATGTGCACATAAATAAGCTAAAACAACAACATCTGATGAAAACCAATACTGTAAATGTGTCTCCATATTGACTATGATTATCAAATTCAGACTAAAGGTCAACAAATACAGAGTAAAAATATTTTATTTAATAAGTTACCTTACTGGTCTTGATGTCTTCGCCCCCCCCCCCCCTTATCCTTTTGATCAGCTTGATGTGCTTTCCAATAGCTTTCAAAAACATTATTTCATCACCAGAATAGATGATTCCTCTGTACCACTGCGTACCAGTAACTGAGAGAGTTAAATTAACTTAATATTCTTCTCAGGAGTCATTTACTTGCCTAGTGCTGGTAGTGTTCCAACTACCATTTATCTATTTTTTGTAAATTCAGATTCTGGGGGGCAGGTGTCCCCTCTTGCCCTTCCCCACAGACACCATGAGTGGAGCGACTCATACATACAGCACTTGTATTGGCCTTAATATAACTAAAGCACATCAATCTTTCATTTTTACACGTCTCTAGTCAAAAGTGTGTTTAAAAAGTTTTATGAATATGCATTTAACTGAGGACATGAAAAAAATACATATTTATTTTTTCAATCAGGAGATAAATTCAAGATCACGAGCTACATTATTTCTGCATCTCGACATAAAGGTTTGCAATGTTGATATCGTAAGATAACCTTTTGCTCTCAGCATGTCCATAAGAAGTTACCGTAAAACTCCCTATAAACACGCTACAAGAATATTTCTTAGTGTTGCTGGGGGGACTTGAATTAAGTCTTTAAAAAATCTTTAAAAGTTTTGACAAAGTTAATTTTAACCAATCCTTTAAACACAAAAACCAGGATCTAAAAAATAGATGGAGGCAGACTTATGGAATAGAATGGGTTACCTAGTCATGTTTTTGATACAGAATCATTGGAATCCTTGAAGACCTGACTTGGCAAAGTTCTGAGATCAATCAGCTACGATACTACGAATAAGTATTGATAGGCCAAATGGCCTCCTTCGTTCACACATTTTGTTATGTTCTTATATGAGATATCACTTAGTTTCTCTTGGTAAAACGATTCATCATGTTTCGAGGTGTCTGTTCTCCATTATACATATCACAATACTGAGGACATTTTACAAGAAACATATTGTCGGAATTAATTAATACACATTTCAAAGAGTTTTATTTTATAACAAAATATGAAACTTTTCCCATTTACCATGGTAAATTTGCAGTGTAATTTGTAGTTTTTTCCAGGCTACCATGTATTGTGCTTTCACTATGCTTTATCATACTTTGCGGGTTGTTTCTTATTATATCATCAGGCCAATGATTTTATGGTCTAGATCAAGCATGTTTATCATATCGTGACTTAAAGAGTAAGCAGTGGGGTTCTAAAAAATATTGAGTTACACGTCCCTATGTATTGCTACAACTGTTTAAATAACCTACCTGTAATTAAAATTTTCATTGTTAACATCCTGACAGTGTTTTACACTTATAACTTTCAAAGCTCTCTTCAAAATGTCTGCTCCAGTGCACTGATAGTATAAGGATTATTGCCCACATTGTCAAACAGGTAACACAGCAATAACGATCCATGATGTGGTACCGAACAGAAAAGCTAGAGCACAGATCTCAAAACCCCAATGCACCTGAACGGCCATTTTGAAAAGAGCTTTGAAACAGATTTTAAAGTTATACATGTAAAAAGTTGTCAGGATGTTAACAATGAAAAGAAAAAACACATGTGTGTAATAACACATAGGTTATTACATACATGTGTTAGGTTTTTCAGAGCCCCACTACTCTAAGTGTTGTTTTCGATAATAATAAGACAGCAAGACTTGTCTTCTTCAAACTTAATATTAGCTTCCCTGAAACTCAGCAAAGAAGATGATGAATGTAAGACAGTTTGCTCCTATACAGAAAGCTTGTTCTGAGTCCTGTCAGCTGTGCCAGGTTCGCTCGGTGCTCTAACTTTATAAGCCTACCCTGGGACTCTGGAAATGAACATTGCCTGCTGGATGAGCTGCTCTCAATGCACAGATCATAATAGCACTTGCCCGGGGAGCTCTGGGGAAATCTTGTTCTGAGATAGGCGAGCCAGCACTGCACCAGACCGGCAGACACTGTTTATTTGAGAAATGCATCCCCCAAAATAATGACCATCTTCACGGTCATAATAACTAATAATAGTAATAGGAATACATGTCCATTTATGATTGAATATAAGTTTACTGTAATTTTACAAGTACACTAGAGAGTGCATATCCCCAGGACCATCTACATGTCTGTACATCTTACATTTATGCATTACTCACACATTATAGTTTTTTTTAGTTCTTCATTAAGGACCTTAAGGACATTAAAGGTGTTTAATAAATGTATTTGTGTTGTAAAACATGTCATCAACTAGTTTAAGGCAGAAACTTTTTTTTTTAATTCTAAAATGGATACAGATTTATTATTGGTGTAGTCAGGGTTTCTGGATAGCAATCTCTACCCTTGTACACTGCGCACTATTAGCTGATAGCTGTGCAATACTTCACAAATGATTTCCTACACTCCATCTACAGAGGCTAACTCACAGATTCTGATTGGAGTTTAGAACCAACCCTTTATCCAGTTGAGTGGCTCCTGGTTGGTCCAGGCAAGTATATTTAAGCTGAAAACTTCCCCCAATTTGTACTTGTTCCTGGGAATGTATGGAATGAGTTTGGCTACAGGGACTCAGAAAATGCCATTATAAAAGATTACCCCAGTAAAAGCATAGCAAAATATAATTATGGTAATCAAATATAGTAAAAAGCATAGTGAAAGCACTGGTAAGCACTGTAGAGAAAGCATATGTGTCAAACTATGATAAATGCATAATGCAATCAAAGAAAAGCAAATACTATTATGCTGACAAATATACATACTGTACATGTGGTCTCCTTGCCTTTGCCCTAGTTCTAGGTCTTTTCTCAGGGTTACCCATTTAACTCCTTTTAAGACCCCTGGACTTCTATGAGGGGGTGTCCGTTTATCCCCCGTGGTAACCCCTGGTCTTTGATAAGGGGGTGCCCATTTTACCCCCTTTCTATCCCCTAAGCCCGAGTGACTCTTCCCTGCTCTCCTTCTTGGGCGTTAAGGCAGGGAGCTCCACCTCCTGATATTGGATGGGGCATAGCACCAAGAGCTCCCCACAGGTGAAGCACCAACCTCGGTTATCAAGGCAGCGAGGATGGGCGTCTAATCCCCCATCCCATGGGGCTTGGAAGGGCCCGTCTCGCACTGTCGGGTGGGCAACTGGGGTCGGACCTTCAGGCAGAGCCGTTCCTCAGCCAACCACCTCATCTTTCGCGATGGCCGCCATAAAACACAATAACAAATAAACAGAGGCACAAGAGCCAAAATAAAAGGTTTAAACAAACACCAGTCAGACACAAACAAAACTCGCTTTACCATCACTCAGTCCTTTCTTCTAAACTCCTCTAACAAAGGGTGACACCAAAACCACACACACACACACACACACACACACACACACACACACACACACACACACACACACTATTTACCTGCCACACCAAGTTTCATCACAACTGGATAAGCGGTTTTCCAGAAATATGGAGTAATTAAGGAACACGCAGACTGAATCTCTGTCACTAAGCAAGGAAATTAATATTGCGGGAGTTTTGTGCATCCTTTAATAAGTTATTGGATTATTTGTTTTTAAGAACTGCAGCATTTCATCTTCTTGACATTTTTATCTGTTTGCAGGTTGATTTATTTCCTACCTTTGAATTTTATTAAATGTGACAAATACTCGCTGAGAGAAAAATGCTAAACAATTTCATCTGGCACCCCATCAAGGTAAATTAATTTGAATCGTGGAATCAGTAAGACTACCTGAAAGACACTCTCAGATGTGGTTTGACTTTTTTAGAAATCACAAAGATAGCTGAACTGAGAAGGGAAGTATTATTTGTACCCCAGTCCCTCAGCTCTAACCACTATTATCACCCCGTGTCCCTCCCTCCTCACTAGGGGAGCTCTGTTTATGGAGATGAGTGTACTGCACTGGGCATTGCAAATGAAACCCGAAATTAGAGCACCTCATACCACCCAAGTCACCCACATTTAGCCTGGAAATTGACATTCAAATCTGCACACTCGCGGCAGCCATCGTACAACCCTGCAAAATAAAATGTGCATGTAGGGTCACTGGGTGAGGTAAAAAACTGAAACTTGTGTGTGCACTCCAATTAATTTACTTAGGGGGTCAAAACAATCTCCATAATATTGGAAAACCTGACAAAATCTACCTTGTAATATTTCAACATATATTTTTATATTGCAGGAGTATTTACTTTGTTGCCAGCTTTCATTATTGTGACCTCTGTGGAGTTTAGAATTGTAAATCTGCACAATATGGGAATCAATGCAAAATCCTCATAAACACTATAAATGTGTGTGCACTTGTCACAAAGACAGCTGCAGTGGGTGACGTCCAACCAGAAACAGGGACCAGGAAATAAACAACAGAGATGGAGTTTGGTGAAGCTGAACGAATGGTCTCGCTCAGCATTTAATATTGAACAGACAGTCAGAAAATAAAAGGTTGCCTGGACAATAGTTCTCAACATAACATAAGAGGATTTGTAAATTTGTGTTTAATATCCTGTACTATGCAGCCTGTGTTCTGGGGTGAATTCACTCAGACATGCCAACAAAAAGAGCTCAAAGACATCGAGCACCAGGGTCTCTTCTTCAGAAACTCCTGCCCGAGGGACTCTGAGATGCATAAACACTTCTGCCACTCATTAAAACATATTGAAATGCTTTCCTGACAGGGCCAAAATGTTTACCACTTTGTTAATATTACATAAGAAAGAAGCATGTACTTCCTGCAGTGGCACTCAGTGAAATAATGTTACTTTTTGATGCCAGCTTTGCGATTTCAGTATTCATTAATTCATAGGCGTAATTCACTGTGAAAGTGGCTTTGACCAAGATGCATGTACTGGAACAGCTGTTTATATTGTAGCGAATCAAGATCTGCAAATACTCATTAGGCCATTGGCTCATTAATTAACAAACAGCATCTTCTATCAGGAAAACTGTCCTATGCAAGGCGGGAGTGACTTTGACTTTCTGCCAGGAAGCATTTCCCACAATAACACCAATAAAAAAATAAAAGCAACAAATACATAACAAATATTTAATAAGAAATGAATCAGAAAGCCAGCAATCGAACATTCACAGTAAGGAGTACCTCAGTGACAAGCCTGGACTGCTTATTTTATTTGCTTGTCCATCTTCTGTTTGTACAATTTCTAGAATATGTTTGCAAAGAATGTTTCTAGGAATACTAAAAGAAACTTGACATGTCATGAGGCCAGGCCACCAGAGACAGCACAGTACAGTGTAAGCTATCCCTTGCTTTTGTTTTTCTGGTGTTTGGATACAGTATTTTAGCACGCTAGTTTCATAGTGTTTCACTCCATCACTGTGATAACACCCAGCAGTCGATAACAGATGATTAACTATTACAGTCAGGTGTTAGCAGAAGAAAAAACGCAATCCGCTCTCCTGATAAAAAGCTGACCAGACTGTCTAACCCTCCACCATTGCTCTCACAAGAGGTTAATATGTTCCTGAGATGGCAGAACATGTGCATGCTCACTGAAAGTGATATATCTTCCTCAGAGAGACAAGCAGATTCATTGTATATTCAGCAGCTAGGCCCTTATAAAAAACAATACATCTGCAGGGTGATTTTGCAGTTTTACCTTGCTTCTCTCTATATTCAATGAAATGAATAAGCTGAATCAAACTATACAATTTGGGAGCAGTCATGTCATTGCCTAGCATTAAATACTTGAATCATTCAAAAGGAAACTCTGGAAAAGTTTATATTTGTGGGGGGATTACCACTATGTTTGGGCTCTTACATTCGTTCATCCAGGAACACAACATAGACTTTGATGTGATCAATCTGGCAGCACATCTGTCTGGCCTACTCAACAAATTCAATTATTTTCCTGAACTCACGACAGAACAAGAAGCAACACATCTGTGGGTTAAAAACCCCTTTAGTGAGAATATCGAAGCTAAACTGGAACCCTCTTCTATTCCAGCAAAACTGTTAGACGAGCCCATTGACATTTCATCGAACAGATCCCTGAGAACCAAGTTCAGTAAACTGCCGCTGGAGAAATGTTGCTGTGGGTGTTCCGATGACTATTGCACTGTTCTTCTGCAGCACTGAAAATATGAATCCCATTTAGTATAACCTACTTATGTAAAACCAAATTCTCAGCCATGGCTCTGATGAAAACAAAGTACAGAGCTAGCATGAGCATTGACCATGACATGCGAGAGTGCCTGGTGAAGATACCTCCACGTTTTGGCAGAATTGTTGCACAGCATCTGCAGTAAGTTTCAGATTAAGTAAAAAATATTTATATGCTTAATTCTATACCGATAACAAATTATTTATATAACGGTTTTTGTAAACACATGTTTATGTTATCTGTACAAGGTGTGGCACTGGTGGGCCTTGCTCAGGCACCCCTGTATACTTTCCAGCCTCAGTCTAGAGTTTCATTTTCTGGGATTCAAGTCCACCCCCCTCCCTCCTTGCTTGACATTGTGAATCTTGCACGTACACAGAGCACTGGAAAGACGATCTCCCTCACTCAGACTGCAATCCGCCAATGCAACTGCCTGGAGATTTATCACAGATCTGTAAATGGTCTCACAAGCCGATGGCAGAGGAATCAGGTTGCCTTCTCATCAGCCCCTGAAACAATTAAATAACCTTCATTTGGACAACAAGGTCTTGTTTGAAGGCATACCATCTCCCTACCGTTTAGCTCAGCTATTAAGGGCTGCTCGGCAATAAAAATAATATTAATTGCATTCTGTAAGGAACGTTGCTTTTTCCATCTAACAGGGGACACTCAGCCTAAAAGGGGCTAATTGAATATAGGCGAATAACAGAGGCTGTTGATAGAGTGGTAGGTCGGTTCCTAACAGCCTCGTGAAATTAACCACCAAGAGGACCGCCCAGGGTTTTGAGAAGGGCAGATTAAATGGGAATTCAGGGGATAACAAAACTGCATTAAGTACCACGGCCTTTCTTAAACAGTGACAAAAAGAAGGTGCATTAGCTGAGGTTATTGTTATCTTCAAATCCGAGATAATGTGCATACAAGTCTTTATTGTTTAAAGGGTTACTGAACAAGCTGTAGGGTTTAAAATACAACACATTACTTTCCCTAGCTTTCTGCTCTGTTGTACATATATTTCTGCAATGTCTTTTTCAACATGATCCAGATTGTTTTTATATTTTTATTTACATATTTCGTTTTGATGAGTTATTTTCGTTTCACATCGGTTATGCTTTGGGTCATCCTGTCAAAATGTCTTCCCATGATTTGAATGAGGATTAAATTACTGGTGCACATCCCACATTGTAATCAGGAGCCACATGCCAAATACCCTTTAGTGCAGACCAGTGATAATGATGATCAGGAACACATTTCAGGGGATAAAAAAAAAAAAAAACAGACAATAAACAATGTAGAAATATTATTTTGCCATGGATTTGAACGTCCCTTTTCCTCATACTAATTTGATATACCAGATTGCTTCAACGTCATTATCAGAGATTGGAACACCTGCAAAGACCATCAAGTCTCTTCAGAGTACCTTCTTGACAACGTAGCTGGGCAAGGAGATAGCCCGCTCCCAGAGCTGGTTGTGATGTCTGAGGGAGACTCACTTACTGGCTGGAGACGTGACTCACCGGGTGAAACAATAGCACTGCCACTGATTGGCTGTTGGTTCTGTTTGATGAGTAAGGGTCAGAGCCTTGCCATTATTTTGAAGAGAAACTTTTTTAATCCACAGAGTCAAGTTGTAATCCAAAGGGAAATGGGGTTCTCTTTTATTGACATCACAGACTCAAACAGGCATTCTATAGCAATGATAACTGACATCTAAAGGCAGTTAATCATACTGTATAACTGAGCAGCTAGACAAAGAGTAATCTGATTACAGTACTGGATCTCTATAACTGAACAGTTAAGCAAAGAATTGCTAGGTATAAAGTAGCTCTATCATCCATCTAAGTAGTCCCACTCATGAATATGGGTGGTTCATGCTCAGCCTGTTCCATTACATTGCTAGAGATGACATTGGGTGAGGCTGGTACGTGTCTTCTTTATGAAATAAGGGCTCCAAATAAATAAACTCAAAGATACAGTGTCTTCTTCAACACTCACTCAGTGCGTCTGTGTCCGTCTGTAATAATCATAGAGATATGAACTATATATTTTAAAAAAATATATTTTTCAAAAAGTAGAACTACAGTAAACAGAGACATTTAAATATATCTTGAATTTAAACTAATAGTCTTAGGAAAAGCTTTATTTATTAGTACATATACCAAGAGAGATGGCTATGTTGGCTCACTAGGACAGGGTGAAAAAATGGTATTGCTGTTGAACTAATATAATCCATTTATACATTACTTGTACAACAACTGCAATATTGGTATGGTTTCAATAGGGGAAAGGTTTCACAGTGTTTACTTGACTAATAATTTACATGATCATTTACAAAGAGGTAAATTGAACTAATTTAATTACCAAACAATAGAATAACCAATATTGAAATCAATGATAAATACATTATTACCAGCTTTGTATTTCAAGAACACTCTCTCATCACCCCCTTGCCAACTAAACAAACAGCGAAGCTCCTATTCCAAATACGCTAATGGAACACTTAATGGTTTTCTTAATTTGGTCTTTTAAAGACAAGCACTTAACAAGCAGTAGCATCACTTACACTGATCTCACCCACAGCAAAGGGCAATGTCTTCAGATGTGCTACGTAGAGCTTGGAGCAAGTAGCTTCAAATGCCATTTTAATTGCTGTTTACTATTTTACTGTGTTTGCAATCCTTTTGAGAAGTTCTTAATTCTGTTTCTCCAATGTATAGTTACACCGTGTAACAAATGATTTTATTTTTTTGTTCCTGGGTAGTAAGTGTTATTTCCTAATTGCTTATGCCGCAACAGTATAGAAAATGGCTATTATTCCCCACAAACTTTGCTTTTGTGACCAGGACAGTGATATTTCAAAATACAGTATACTCATAAATCTCGAAAAACTACTCACTTCTAAATCTTTTGTAGTCATTTTTGTATTACTTTAGTATAAATACATGTTAATTTGGATTCATATGTTGTTTTTTTCTGACTTTATGTGAACGAAAAGACACACATTTGCCCGTTTTCCCATTGGAAATAGTGATATTTTGAAATATCACTGTCCTGGTCACAAAAGCAAAGTTTGTGGGGAATAATAGCCATTTTCTATACTTTTGAGGCATAAGCAATTAGGAAATAACACTTACTACCCAGGAACAAAAATTGTGTTACATAGTGTTATTATCATCTTTTTCTAACTCTGTCTTTCAGCTTGTTTGGAGAATCCTAACTGCTGGGATGCACAGCATTCCTCCATTCAATTCATGTGGCACTGTCATCATTCAACTCTGTCGTGAGCGCATGTTGATGATGCTCATCATTGGGTTCATTTGAAACCTGATTTTTTTACGTTTTGAGATCATCCAACAATTAAGGACACAGATGGCCGAATAGCCTCCCCTCGTTTGGAAATGTTCTTATGTTCTTTCCAGAGCCTGTGGTCGGTCAGCGCTGCGGGCATAAATTGATCTTACTTGGCTGTTTACGGGCACGCTGACTATTGTATAGGTTCTTATCTTACAGTGTCTTCTCGCGATGCTAACCAAAACAAGTGCCTGTAACTTTATTACAAAAATACAGTAGTAGTAATTATATATATTTAATTTTTAGTTTTAGTGGGGTTATTCTTGGCTCACTCTAATAAGGCCAAGTCTCCGGCAGTAATTGTGCCTGCTGTGCTTATTCTTTAAGTGATTTACATAAAATATGCAATACAAATATTTTTTAAACAGCGTGTTTACACAGACTAATATCACTTATTTAAATAATAATAATAATAATAATAATAATAATAATAATAATAATAATAATAATAATAACAAAAAAAGTATAGATAGTTTCTCACTTTGTTTCAATTTGACAAATTTGTCAACACTGCTCTGTTTTAAAGATCGCTCCAGTACAATTATTCAAAGAAAGTGGATTCGTAACTAAATCGACTACGGTGTTTCGCTTGTCTGGCGAAATAAAAGAAAATACAGAGAATTAAATTCTAAATATTGAAATGTATTATTTTTCTCAATAACAGTCTGCGAAATTCAGTGCTTACCTGGCATATTAACACCCTGCCTCTGGTCACGTATGAGTGGGCAGCTGTCAGATCTTTCACTTTCCCTTTGGCTACTCACTCGCCTTTAATTTTCATGCAGAATACCGTTAACGGCCTCTGCTTGCTTATGATTGGACAGCTGCGTCAAACATGGCAGATATTTGACTCTCCTATTGGTTAAACTTACAGTCGGTACCTGCACCTGAAACAGACACAGTTTATGTCCCACCCAGCTAATTTATGATTGGGCTACTGCAGAGACAATGCAGGTGTTCAATTGGTTGATGGTATCGCAAAAGCCATTTACAAAAAAAAAAAAAAAAAAACATTGTGTACGTACAAGCACAGTATAAGCGAGCAGCACTGTCAACAGACTGCTGTGGCACTTTTGTTGGAAAATGTGTTTAAAGCTTTCTTTATTTTCCCATGCTACAACCTGCCAGAAATGTGTTCACAACCCATAAATTAAGAACAGCTGCTGCTTGCATGATGGCCTGGTGGGCACTACTTTGAGGACCACTGCTCTAAGCTAACTGGGCCTCACAAACACGGGCTGGCTCCAATTATGTACAGGTGGCCATCCCCAAATTAGTATTCAGTTAACCAATTTAGGAATTGCCACATTCCACACTTATTTTTCAGGGATGTGATTTTAACCCCTTCCCTGCTAAACTTAAATTCAGAATGAACAAAACTTTTATTTTTCCACAAATTACATGTGCAGGGTCTCCTGCACCGCAACAGGGCCACTTGATTGTATTGTGATTTGATGCTGAATGGAATGCAACTTCTAATGCACCGATGGACAGTAATAAAAAAGGTTGCATTTTATTGAGTCAATGCATACAGTTATTGTCTTCAGTAACTGAGGGTGATGTATAGTGGCTTATTATTAGGTTAGGTTTGAATTGTTTCATACAATGGAGGGTTTGAGAATGTGGAACTACAGTGTGCTGTTGTTGTAGTTGGGGAATTGAAATGTTTCAATTATAATGTATTTATGCTATTGGTATCTCTATTGACAGAAGATATCACAGTGCTGACATTTGGTCAATGCAAAAATAACTGTTTGTGGTAATGTGATCTTTTCAGTTCCTAACAAAAGAAAACCTGCATCGATGAAAAGTAACATTATACACAGATTATCATGACAGTAATGAGAGTTTGTTAGCATGGGGGTACAACATCAGTTAATAATATTAGAAATAATGCATGCCCAGCTGTAGACAATAGGTAGGTAATTTCATCAAGGGCATTTTGAGTGTCTCAAAGTCATCCTTTAGAATGAATCTAGATTTGGTCGTGTATTTATGTGGTGGCAATACATTGTAGCAGCATATCCAGTTTCTCTTTACAGAGAAGTTGACATTTCTAAACAATATAAACTGATTGAATATTATTAATTTCTCTGTTTGTATAACACACCGTTAAGACTCTGAAGAGAGTTCAGCGAATAAGCAACTAGATCAATCCCAGGGCTGAAACAGTATATACCTGCTTGAAACCATTTTTATATATATATATATATATATATATATATATATATATATATATATATATATATATATATATATACATACACATAGTACCAGTCAAAAGTTTGAATACACCTGCTTGAAACCAGGTTTTTCATGATTATCTATGCTTTTAACTGTATAAACTTGTCTATAAACACTTAATATTTCATTATATGATACGTGTACTTATATAAGCTGATAATCATAAGTGAATTGCATTCAAAAATGTCACTAATTATTGTTAACAGGTGAGGGTCCATGATTACTATAAATATAGGTAGCATAGGCACAAGTTTGTCATTCCTAAATGTAAGGGAGCAGAAAATGGCAAAATACTCTCAGATAAGCAAAGAAAAAAGTCTGTAATTACTTTAAGAAATGAAGGTCAATCTTTAAGACAAGTAGCAAGAACTTTTCAAGTGTTTGTAACTGCTGTGGCCAAGACCATCAACGATTTGAAGAAAATGGCACTCATGAGGACCGAACAAGGTCAGGCAGGCCAAAGATGACCTCAGAATCAGAGAACAAGTTCATTCGAGTCACAAGGCCTACATCTCTGGAAATTGCTTCAGAAGAGCTGGGAAGACATGTCAGGTGATTTCCTGCTGAAATTTTTTAACCGAATGCCTCGTGTTTGTGAGGCTGTTATTAAGGAAAAGGGTGGCTATTTTGAGGAATAGAAGATTTAGAGACAATTTTTAATTTTCTTGAACATTGCTTTGATAGTCCTCATGTTTTGTTTTGTATATTGTAACATGTGTTTTCATTTTCAAGTATTTACAGAAACGTATATGATGTAAATCATTGTCAAATATGAAAAAAAACCTAGTTTCCAGCAAATGTACTCAAACTTTTGACTGGTACTGGTTAATTAATCTCCAAAGTTATTCCAAGTCATTATTTAAAATGAGCACAGAGATCGGTACACAGATGGAAATTAAGTGGAGACAGACTCAAGACTTCTTCACACATCGAGTGGTGTGGGAATGGAATTTGTTACTACAGTAGTAATGTTGCTGATGCTGAACCATGGATCCATTAAGACCCGTCTTGACAAAGTTTTGAGATGAATCAGCTAGTGAGGAGTGCAGGGTAAACACAGATCACTGACCCTGGGAACATACACACCTTTCCTGATATTGTCCAGTTTGTTTGGGGCTGTACTTGTCATAAAGAGCTGCAGCTCACCGTAGCTGACGCAAAATCAATCCATAGGCATGAAGAGTACCTATAAGAGAACAGGAGCCATATTAACAATGTAAATGTACAGCTAGTGCCAGATGTAACGGCGTGTTGACTTTCTGACCGTTAAATATTATGCATTCAGCCAGTGAAATAGCTTTACGATTCATATCGATTGACTTATATTCTTTATTTGCTGTGATGTGTGCATCTTTGTTTAATTGTGTGAGCCGTGGGGGCACCATTTCCTCTGATGACATTTGACTAACTTCTGTTGGTCTAGACTCTAGGATATGCCTTTGACTTTTTTGCTACTCATGACTAAATTGGATTTTCCCTTTCTATGCTGAGCCTCAATAACTATATCGGTGCTATAATAATTTTCAAACCTTCCCTGAAGTTTGCTAGTGGTGTAGCATCCTGCTTTGGCCTTGTCAGATAGAAGAGCTTGAGACTTGCTCTGAAGACTGCTTAACAAGAATACTTTTCTGTTTTCAATGAGCTCACTGTGTATTATATTAGTTGGTGGAATGCCTCCTCGTGGTATGATTGTGTACACATCACAGCTTCAGCACTATTGCTTTGATCTGATTTTCAAGTAAGTTGCTATACAAGCAGAGTGGTACATACCTTCTTGTACTAACAGGTTTTTACCTGCAATTCGGAGCAGCATGGTTTCATCATTCTAATCTTGTACTGCTTTAAGAAAGCTAGATGCCTGTTCTGTATACTGTATAAGATGAAGATGTGTCTCTTTCTTTCTTGGTCTTCTGTTGGTAAATAACACAGGTTGTCCAATCTGTGTTTGGTTTTGTTGACCTGGTAGATTTTGCTGGGGGTGTGCACATTGGGCTGTCTTAACCTCTATGGACAGTGTCTTCAGCTAGACTGACAGGATTTAAAGGATTAACAAAAGTTACGTATCTTTTGCTACTGTAAGACTGTATGCACTTTCTGTGGTAGTGAATGAAGACAGGTTCATTTGACATTAGGGTGCCCAAGTCCTTAAACTCCTCAAACACACACATGTAAACATTATCCTGTCTGATTTCTGCAGCACATGGAAGGCTATTGATTCCAAGTTTTGTGGCTCTTGTAAGTTTATATGATGTAGTTTTCTGACAAAAAATAGATTTCTGAAAGTCAGTACAGTGCCTGTCTTTTTGCTTGGGGGGCTAGCTTTATAGGGCTCATGGATATATCAAGAACATCCAATATATATGATCCTAAAGGGATGACTGAAAAATTAAATGCCACCAATTACTACAGAATATTGATAATATTATATTCAATAACTACTGCATGCCCAAAGTTAGAGAGGAAACTGTGCCTGTAACTAACTACAAACGAAAACTAACAAACATACATACATAGATACATACTGTAGTGTTCAGAGTTATTGCTGGCTTGTGGGATGCGTTGCATATTAAAATCCTTTGTCTTTTGTTGTAGAAGGACTGTTATATATCCAGAAATACCATGACGTTTGGTAAACAAGGGTCAGATTGGGGTTAAAAGGCCACCCCACCCTTAACTGTTCATCAATCCTTGTAAATGGATAACATTTTGGGGTACCATTGCTCTGTGAGATGGTTTGCTAATTATAATATCTGAAGAGTGGACGATTATCTATTCAGCAATACCAAGGTGTTGATTAAGTAGGCAGCCTAAGCTGAGTGCAACAAGGTCAAATCCTGTTTTCCTTTTGGGTGGTAAAACTTTCAAAACTTCAATAGTTCCTCCTTGTGAATAAAAACTACTGCATCTAGTCATAATACGTTCTGCACATATTAATTTCAAAAGCCTCTCTTAATTAGACAGAGTGGTGTTCCTCCTGCAAATGCTGACCTCAATGATATGCAGTCAGGTTGTGTGAAACTGTTGTCCTCCAGAGGGTCAATGCTTTATTTGTCATAAATTATTAAAATGGATTTTCACCTCTCCGACCTACCAGCTATGCAAATTGGCTTCACATGCAGTGCTCCGGCCGCGCAATCAGTCGAAGAAAGATTTGCTCAAGTCGTGGTGTAGTTTACAAATGTCATTTTAATTAATTTAATGCAGTTGTTCTGAGTGCATCTGACTTCTGCTCTAATATTGAGTTACCATCCTGTTTCTCAATATGTGTCTTCGTAGAGAAACATGAAGATATCTTAATATGGGAGCGACAGAACTGCTCGGAATGACTGCACAATCCAGAAACAAAGTAAAGTAAAAATAAATAATCAATTAAAATGACTCTTTAGAAGTTCAGAGTTTTGAATGCAATGCAAGAGAGTATTTGTTTTTACCTGTGCTGGAGAAACCCTTATAAAAGTTCATGGCAGTATTTCTGAACAGTATTTCTGCTGCTTTCCCATGCTTTTCCCATACTTGTACTATGCATTAGCTATGCTATTCTTTACAATGCTTTCCTTTATTACATTTTGCTATGCTTTTACTATGGTAAACTGTTGTATGGGTGATGACATGTTATTCAGCACCAGGGGGTCTGTCTAGCCACCCAGGTCTGAACTGCAGGCTTCTAACAGATTCCTAATAGATCCTACATCCCCAAACACCTGGAGGTCTCAGGGAGAGTGGAAGAAGGCATGTAATAATAAACACATGAAGGTATTCTCCTCCATCCTTAATGGGGCGCAGTGTCATTGCAATGCTTCATCAAGCTCTCACTCATAGACTGAGCCCAACTGTACCAGTCAAGTCTGAACAATCTAGTGGGGCAGTGCTTAATGAGTGACATTTATTAAAAGTATATTCCTTAGACAGGTCTTAAAGGGATCATTACAGGCAATGGGGTCACTACCTCGTCCCCAATATCCACCATGACTGACAGGAACAGGAAAATAAGGTGATACGGTCTCTGGAGTAGCTCTCCACAACCTAACAAGAACATTTCATTATCAAAAATATTATAATTATGTAAAAAGACCCATGCCGTGAGGGTTTATCTTGTGTTGTTTTCTCCATCAAAGGTAGCTAATCCACAACATTAAAAACTCAATCACGAGTGATACAAAAATGTCTTTCAAGACAGCTGGTCAAAGCATTTGTCTGGGTGTACTTGTGTTCTAGTTCTACCGTGTTTTCCCAGTAAACTTGTGTTTCAATTGCTGATTATAGCTAACAAAATGACCCAATGCATGCACATTGTTTCACTATATAGTTCTCAAATGTGCAATTTTGAAAGAAACACACTTTAGTAAAAACATTTATTTTCAAATTAAATGTCATCTGGTGCAACACAAGGTAAAATACATTTCTGTTTACAAACCATGCTTTTAAATGGTCTTGCATCTGGAGAATAAGATTGACCCCATTGCTTCAGGACCTTCTTTCCTGTGGGTAATCATTTGCTTTCATAAATGAATGACATGCTTTGACCCTAAACACACTGCTGGGGTGAAATAACCCAGGATGTAAAGCAGTGTCAGACTTCCAGGAAGGCAACTACTACTACCAGGTAGTACCAGTAGTAAAGTCATGTTTCAAAATTAAAATGCATCTTTAAATGTGTTACTTTCAAAACTGCCCATCCAAGACACACACACACACACACACACACACACACACACACACACATATATATATATATATATATATATATATATATATATATATATATATATACAAATACACACACACACACACACATATTATACACAGTGGTTTGCAGAAGTATTACTTAAGTTATTTTATGATCACTTTAACCAGTCAATAAATCTGTATTTCAATGGGATGATGACAATTATTTCATAAAATCCAGACTTTATAAAGTCTGGGCATGCCCGCTACAATCATGGAAACAGCATGATTGAGCTGATTGAGTCCTTAATGGGTCCAGTCTGTCTTGAGTTAAACTAATGAGATGTGGTATCTTAGGGTAACACAGCATTTTCCTTCAGTTCATTTCCTAAACTTAAAAGTAGGACATCCGGACAAAGATAGAAAGTGGCAATTATGGCTCTTTTGTAACATGACCCCAAATGTCAAATCGTTTTGTGAGCAAGATTGAGATTTCTGTGTCTCCATTAATTTCTCTAGCGAACCCCAAGCCGTGAGATGCTGATAGCAGGCTCTCCTAAGGTTAATTAACACTAAATTAATTGAGGGGCTCTTGTAACTTCAATTTAGATACAACTTCATTGGAAGGTGTGCGTGTTCCGGTGAAAGGGCATGTGAATAAAGGTTTTGATGATTATTTACAAGGAATAACAACATGGGCAAGGTAAGGGGATCTCACATTTGTATTTCTAAACATTTTACTAACAGATTGCTAGTGTACAAACTTGTGTCATGTTAAAAGATACATAAATACCTTTTCATTTTTTGTGTTTCATGTGTTATTTATTATTATTTATTTCTTAGCAGATGCCCCTACCCAGGGCGACTTACAGTTGTATACAAAATAAAATACATAGAGAATTACAGTACAGTTATGAGCAAGATACAAAATACTATGACTTCAGTCCTAATAAGAGCAATGCAAAACACAGTATGATTTGATATCAGGGCAGTTCAAGAGCAGATAACAGTACTGATATTTACATTAGGGTTAGATACAAGTGCAAGTGAAATACGAAATACTACAGACTGGGTTAAGTGCAGGATTAAATACAGTAAAATAGGGAGCAGTTAAGTGCAAGTTAAAGTGCATTAAAGGTAGAGTGCTATATTGTCCAGAAGGGAAGAGTTGAGTTTTACAGATGTTGTCTGAAGAGATGTTTTGTCTTGAGGAGGCGCACGGAAGGTGGTCAGGGACAGGGCAGTCCTGACCTCTGTAGGAAGGTCGTTCCACCACTGCAGGGAGAGGGTGGTGAAGGAGCAGGCTCTGGAGGTAGGGGAGCATAGAAGAGGTACAGCTAGTCTTCTAGTGCAGGTGCAGTGGAGAGGTCAGGTGTAGGGATGTAGGGAGAGATGAGTGTCAGCTGGGTACAGTCTGGTCAAGACATCGGTGGGCGAGTACAAGAGTCTTGAAATGGATGCGATGCGGTGATCGGGAGCCAGTGGAGTGTGCGGAGCAGTTGAGTAGCGTGGGAGAAGTGAGCTAGAGAGAACACCAGACGAGCAGCAGAGTGGATGGGTGGCAGATGCAGGGAGACCGGCCAGGAGGGAGGTATAGTAGTCTAGGTGGAAGGGTTGGATTCTTCGTATGTTGCTCAGGAAGAAACGTCAGGTGCGTGCTAGAGTGGAGATGTGCTGGGAGTAGGAGAGGCAGGGGTCCAGGGTTACTCCAAGGTTCTTGGCTGAGGAGGAGGGAGAGAGCATGATAGATTCCAGAGGAATGGAGATAGAGAGATTAGAGGAGGCGGAAGATGAGGAGGGGAAGTAAATGAGATCAGATTTAAAGAAGTTGAGTTTGAGGTGAAGAAAGTGCATGGAGGAGATAACAGACAGACAGGTAGAGATATAGGAGGAGATTGTGGGGTCAGGGGGGTGGAGGAAGGTCTGAGCATCATCAGCATAGAAATGGTATGAGAAACCATAGGATGTGATGAGGGGGCCCACGGAGCAGGTGTAGAGAAAAAACAAGAAAGAACCCAAGACTGATCCATGGGGGACTCCTGTTGAGAGAGGATAAGGTGTTGAGGTTGAGCTGCGCAGGTCAGTGAGAGAGAATAGGCGAACAGGGTGATTGACAGTGTCAATGGCAACAAAGAGATCTAGGAGAATTAGGACAGAGGAGAAAGAGGCAGCATGGACAGAATTTAATGAGTTAGTGACAGACAGGAGAGCAGTGGAGTGATCAGAACAGAAACAAGACTGGAGAGGGTTGAACAGTGAGTGGTTAGAAAGGAAAGCAGCGAGCTGGTGGTGTACTGCCTGCTCAAAGTTTTGAGAGGATGGCAACAGGATGGTAGTTCTGGATGGAGGTGGGGTCAAGGATAGGTTTTTTGAGGAGTGATAGAGGGTTGTTTGAAGGCAGAGGGAAAGAGATCAGAGAGGAGAGAGGTGTTGAGAAGGGAGGAGATGAAGGGGAGTATAGCAGGAGCAGCAGCTTGAAAGAGGTGAGTGGGAAGGGGGTCCAGCACACGTGGTGGGTTTGTGGCCCTGGAGGAGAAAGGAGAGGTCAGAGTAGGGAGAGAAGGAGAAGGAGGGTGAGTTAGTAGGAGAGACAGGGTATTGGGGTTGGAGCAGGAGGGGGTGGGAGAGGGAGAGATGTTAAAGAGTTTGCAGATATCTGAGATTTTAGAGGAGAAGAAAAAGGTAAAGTCGACAGAGGAGATAGGAGGAGGGAGGAAGGGTTGAGGAGGGAGGAGAAGGTAGAGAATAGTTTCTGAAGGTTGTTAGTGGATGATTGGATTAATGCTGAGCAGAGCACAGAGGAGAGCCAGGGTTGAGGGTAAAGGGACAGAGGGAGTTGGGAGGAGAAGAGGGTGGAGGTAGCAGTCTACAGAGAGTTGGAGAAGGAGTTGATAGGAGGGTGAAGAGAGAGAGCGGCGGAGGTAAGGACAGAGAGGGGAGAGAGTGGAGGTTATGATGGGAGGCAACAGTGGGGGTAGGTGGAGTAGGGAGAGACAGAGAAAAAGAGATTAGATCGTGATCATAGGGGTCCAGAGGATGGCCAGCTTTGTGGGTAGGAGGGGATGGAGAGAGAGAGAAGTTGAAGGAGTGAAGGAGACGAAGGAATCCAGCAGAGTGGGTGGGGTTGGAGAGATGGACATTGAAATCACCTAACAGGACAGTTGGGGGAGGAGAGGAGAAAGTCAAGTTCATTGAGGGGGATGGTACAGTACAATTAGCAGGAGTTGACAGGGAGAGGTTAGTTGGACAGCGTGAAATTAAAAGGCCTTAACAGAGAGTGAGGTCAGAGGGGACAGAAAAGAATAAGGAGGGAGAAAGGAGACCAGTCCCTCCTCCCCGTCCATTTATACGTGGAGTATGGGACAGGATGTAGAGAGAGGACAGGGCAGCAGGAGTTAGTGTTACCAGGAGAGAGCCAGGTTTCAGTGAGAGCAAGGAAATGGAGAGAGAGGAGTGAGGCAAAGGCAGAGATTAAATCAGCTTTGTTAGCAGAAGAGTGATAGTTCCAGAGGGCACCAAAGAAAGGGCAGGAGGGGATAGAGTTGGAGGGGAGAGAGGCAGAGGGATGAGGTTAGAGGGGTTAGGGAAGCAATGGCTGAGAGAGGACAGAGGATGAGAGTGAGAGGACAGAATGACAGGGATGTGAGAGACAGTCATAGCAGGACAGATGAGACAGATAGGTACAGTAGTAGTGGGAACAGGAGCGGTGGGGGAAGTGTACAGACCTGTCTAGTAGTTGGCATCTTCCAGAGCGCTGGTAGTTTTGGATTTTCTCCAACAGCTTCTCCTTACAGGTCTCTCCTTGCTGGACTTCCACAGCTAGACTCCTGGCTCTTTGGTAGAGACGCTCTTCGGTTGGCTGTCGCTTCGTGTTGGTGCACAAATAGGCTAGCTGTCTATTATACTAAGCTGCACTAAAGACAATTGCAATATTACCAAACTTTTCTGGTTCAGGTCTGTTCCTATGTACAGCTGTGGCCAAAAGTTTTGCATCATCCTATAGAATGAACACATATTGCTTCATAAAGTCAAATGAAACATGCTGAATGATGTTCATTTTGAATTATATACAGCTTCATAGTTTTCCATATACTTAACAAAAAACTGACAAACTATGGCACTTTGAAATCTTACATGGAATACTGTACTACTATTATGGCTTCTGGTAGACTTTTGCAATATCATTTTGTAATTTCTTGATTACATGATAAATGAAAGATCTGAATTATATTAATATATCTATTTTTTATTGTTATATCTCAATCCTAAAATACTAGGTGATGCAAAACTTCTGCCCTTAACTGTAGTTTATCCCTTATTACACCAATGTGTTTAAATATTTGACTGTGGAAATTGTGTCCATTCTGTCATTGTACATGTAAATAGTCAACAATCCAAAGTGCATCATTCCCTGGATGGTAAATGAATGGTCTTCAGGATGTTGGCCTGAAGGGCTATGATTTTAACACAGACTTTATTTTAGCTAATCCAGAAGTCTGCAAGTACCGAGTATGGTCCCTAGTGACTAAGTGTGTTGTTCAAACATCTCTGACATCCTGCAAACCTGTAGTGGACCTGGATACTAAACTGTTTAAACAGCTTTTACCAGGTTTATCTGTCTGTAAAGCAAGTCTGATACAGCAAAACATGGCGTAGTTTGTCATTTTTTGTAATGCATAATTAAATTAGAAGTTTATCCCATTTGACTTCCTAACTGACTTGTTTTAAATACACATCATGCTCCATTTCTAATTCAACCAATTATATACATTTTTTATTGTTATGCTTTGATATTATTGTTTTAAATTAATACAGTGATTAATTTGTTACCCAACTGTGATTCTGAATAAGTTTTAACCCACTAGGGGGGGGGGGGGGGGGGGGGGGTGCTCATTAAACTATATATATACAAGTGTGTGTGTGTGTATATATGTGTGTGTGTGTGTGTGTGTGTGTGTGTGTATAATATATATATATATATATATATATATATATATATATATATATCTAATGTGTGTGTGAGAGTGTTGATATGGTTATAAAATTACATAGCATTACATCGCCATTTCAATGAAAGTCCATACGCTATGGAGCTTTAACACCAAAACATCTTTCTGCAGTTGCAACTAACAGGTAGCGAGGCCAAAAGTACCAGTAGGTCGAATACATCAGGATGCAGAAGTCCCAGGTTGTGTTCTTTACAGACCTGCATGAGTGCTGGCAAAGACATTGCATTGTCCGATTCCTGAGCGTTAAAATAGGCTTAATGTGGTGTACTAATAAATCATTCTGCATTTCAGGAACTCTGCATTGAAATTCTTGATTCAGCTTCACAGGTGCTTTCTCTTTAGTGTATTAACAGTTTTAAGTTTAGCATAAAATAGCAATTTAAAAAAAAATGTGTGGTTTTTCAACTAATTGTACCACACTCACCAGTTCTTAACTCATGAGGAAATACGTTCAGTTTGTGAGCTTCAGGACAAACGCAACACATTGATAAGCAAAAATTAATATTTTGGAGATGATTATTGGAGGGGCCAGTGCCCCTGCTTTCCCCCCCCCCCCTTTCATACCCCTGGGTACACAGTGTGTTGATTTTCCAATCAATACAGAACAAAATTACATACATAGAGAGAGAGAAAGAGATGAAACTGGATGAGCCTCCAAGGTGATCTGGGGGGCAGCGTGTGCCTTCCTCTGGGGTAATAGCTCTTATTGTCTGTGCATGAGGGGGTGTTTAGGGGGTCATTAGGAGCACGAAGAATTAGGGGAGGTCATCCAGCTGGAATCCCACAGAGGTCCTGCTACAGATGAATCTGTTTAAAAAGACTATAGGAGCTGGATTGCAATGCATTATTACTCCAAATATATTCACTGTGAAGAACTGCTGAATTTATTACAGGACATAATTCTACACTGCTATAAATTAAAGAGCAAGGATGTAGCACACTGCCTGTTAGGAGGCCTGGTTTTCACTCACAGATGGAGAGTGTTGTTCATTAATGAGCCAGGACCAGGTTATGTTTTGGAGGTTTCGTTTTTACTAGTGTACAACTCAGTTAATGGGTCTGCTGCTTTTATTATTATTATTATTATTATTACTACATCTAATTGGCATCCATAACCATTTAACATTCAATACTGCTAAATTAAAGGGCTTTTAGTTGAAAAGTTTTACATTTTGTACATATAAATTTTGTTTTGCTTAATTTTTTATCTTTTGATTTCCTGTGCTCTAAACAGGGTGAATATCTTCAAAGTGTTTGAAAGAAGAAAATAACTAAATGAGAAACAAATAACTGCAGAGAACTTGAATTTCAGAATTTAGTTATTGGGCTCTAGCTTCTAGCAGAACACTAAGTGAACAGAACACAGTGAGGGAGCCACTGAGACTGCAGATATTGGATTCTCAGGCCGGGACTGGGAAATGCTATTCGAATGGCTTTTCCTTGTTATCCACTTTTGTATAGACTTCACTGAAAATTCATTGGGAATGAATAGATAAATGTCCTCATTGATTGGTAAGGAAACTATTAGGATGGCTGTGATACCGCAGGGAAAATCCCAAGAAAACAGGCAGAGGATAGAAAACAGTGATGAGCAAACCCAGCTGCTTGTAAAAGTTCAACACAGAAAATGTGAAGAGTAATTCTGCGACTAAGCTGGCTTTTATTATTTTTGCAAGTGACGGCAAACCATAAGAAACATCCAACCTCGGCAAACCCATCTCTCCACTTCTCACTACTTGCTAGAAGTGCATTTCATTTTCTCATTCCTTTGTTCACGTGTGTATGAGCTGTACTTTCTCCAGGTTGGCACACTAAGATGCAATTGCAGGGGATCCTGAGTGGCACATCCGGTAAAGGCGCTCCATGCGGCGTGCCCTATACCCTGGAGGTCTCCAGTTCAAGTCCAGGACAATCCATTGCCAACCATGGATGAGAGTTCCCAAGGGGCAGTGCACAATAGGCCAAGTGTCGCCCTGGTGGGGAGGGCCTAGGTCAGCCAGGGTTTGCTCGGCTCACCGCTCACCAGCAACCCCTGTGGATTGGCCTGGCACCTGCAGGCATGGCTGTAAGCTGTCAAGAGCTGCATTGTCCTCCAACACTGTAGCTCTGAGGAGGTTACATGGTGGGCCTGCAGAGTGAAAAGAAGCAGTCAGTTGATGGAACACACTTCAGAGGACAGCGTGTTTTTGACTTTGCCACTTCAGAGTCAGCGTGCAGGTGGTAGCAGTGAAATGTGCCTAAAATAATACAACTGGCTATTTCAAATTGGGAGAAAAACAGGGTCAAAATCAATTGCCAACTACTAAATTTAAAAAATAAAATAAGCAATTGCAGTGACATGGAATAGAATTTCAGGGTGAAAAAAATATGTAAGTGGTGGGATGAGGTCAGACCTTTGCAGAATTGATAGTAAACAGTTAAGAAGGACTTTACTTATTTCTGGGAACCGAATAGTGTTTGTATACAGAAAAAAAAAACATCTGATGATTTAATTTTATAGCAATGTATTCTTAGAAATGACTTGCTGCTATTACACTAACCATTATAAAAGGCAGTGGGTTGTAGAGGAGTGCTGGAGAAGGGCTGTATTGGTTTTATTGTTTTTTTTGAGCCCCGTCTCCATGTAGGTACTCCGTGTAGTCCTGTGTTTAGTGATTGTTTTAATTAACGGGCAGTTGTATTATTTTAGGCTCATCTCACTGCTTGCTGACTCGGAAGCGGCAAAGACAAAAACACGCTGTCCTCCGAAGCGTGTTCCATCAGCCGACCGCTTCTTTTCACTCTGCAGGCCTGACAAACCCTTTGCTGTGACTGTGTATTTTAGATCTGCCCTGTTTGATAAGTATAGTTTACCACCTGTATTTAATAAAACGGTGTTCATTGCCCGACATAATAGTGTGATAAAGTTTTCCTTCTGGTATTCTACATTTTATACTTGCTAATATTACTCTGTTTCTAAGTGAATTGAAGTACACAGGAAATATTACATATTTAATAGTCTGTGGCATCTATGCCCACTATAGAATAACTCATTTTGCTTTTGAAACATTTGTTGATACTGCAGATGGATACAAAGTTGCATTTTACACATAGTATTAGGGCACCTTGTGTTTAGTGGACACGTACAGTAATAAGTGACGTGTGGGCAGAGATAGTTGCACCTGTAAACTAATTAAAAAAGCCCCCTAATACAAAGCCCCCTGTATCTGATGGAAAATTCTGATAATGTAAGTGTGACATGCATGCGTAGCTGAAGGCCGTGAGGCATCTCCTTATATTGAAGAAACCTCACAACCAGAATATAGCTAAGCAAACTATAGAATTATTTATATCAGAAAGCAGAGAACAAAAACAGAAACACAACCCTTAAATTCAGCAGGTCTTTCTTTCATATGTGTTTTCCTACCGCCTGCTGAATCAGGGTCCAATTCCTTCCAGCTTACTACGCGTTCCGCCTCCATGCCAAACAAACCCGGGTTCACTTCACAACGGACAAATCAATCTCTGGAATGGATGAAATCAGGAACATTTATACCAGGTGCTCAGCTTCTCCAAATCAATCAATTACACTTATGGGAGCCGCGAATAAGGGAGCTTTAATGTGTTGGTGTAAGCAGTGCTAATGTGCCAAAATAAAACCACTTTATACAACGTGAGCAACCCCGTTACATACAGGAAAGGGTCAATAGCTTTCACTATAATGTGAAAACTCTTGTCAATACTGTATATGTTTTATTCAACCTGTAATGTCACAAGAAAAGTTATTTGACTACTGATAATCAAAGTGACAATTAACCGATTTTGTTGGCAATAGCACAAACTATTCTTGGTCAAGTAACGCTGTTTTAACCAACAGGGTTGCCAACTGGCTCCACACTTTACAGACACTTTAAGCCTGTTCAGGTTTTTTTTAACTTGCTTCTCTTACACAAATGAATTGATGTTATTAAGCATGCAACATGACCCTAAATTGCCTGAGCTGTCGCTAAAGGGACGTAATTGCTTTGCTAACTATTACTAAAAGCATACAGCTGTCTAGGGGCCAGAGTTACTTCCTGCAAGGATTGTTTCCATCAATCAGACCTATACAGCTTGCTGATTTGCTGTATTTGTCTGATTGAGGCGGGACTGTGCAAAGCAGAAATAGGTATTACGTTAATAGAAACTTAACCCCAAGGTTAAACGACAAAGAGTGTGGGTGAGTGCATAATTCTCTATAAAGACAGAAATGCACTATTTTGATACATATGGTTTACCACATAACATTAAGTAATATGATTGCTCTCTGGATAGAATTGCCACTGCAATTAAACAAGTGAACACATTTATTGAAGCCGCTCACGCAATTCACACCCACTAGTTTATTTTACATCAATTCATTTGTGGTTTAGTGGCGCAGTAATAAATCTGACCTGGCTTAGTGTCTGTAAATTCTAGAGCTAGTTGGCAACCCTGCTTCAAAACCAGGGTTTAAGATACATACTTGTACATACATTCATATGTTAACCCATGATGTGTACAAATCTCCAGTTTGAATAAAAACACCACCATAAAGCAATTGTGCACTGTACTGTAGCCGTGGTCCTGAAGGGAAGTAAGAGCAGCTGCAGATTGGTGCTTACAGTACAAACCCCTAGTGACACTTCCCAGACAGGCCCGTTTTTATAAGAAAATCTACTTCTGAACTGTATACCTTCGGGGCAATAACAAACCTTCCAATCTTAATTTTTTTAATTTTATTTGGTTTCACAAGCACCAAAAACAAGATTGAATTAATCTTGACAGACATTAGACATCAATCACGGACATACTCTATGAAACACACAATGTTGGTTGTACAATAAAATTGGGCTGCTAGTTTAACAACAGCTTCCAAATATGTCATAAATATTCTGCTTTTCTGGCCATGAGGTTAGAATTGAGCGAAGGTGGCTAGAAGGGAGGCAGTGGCAGCTGTGTGGCCTTATGGCGAGAACTCAGAACTGGGAGGCTGGGTGGGCTAGTGGTTAGATACAGTGTTCATTTTCAGGGTGCAGTCTCACCTAATAGGGGCAGTTTCAAAAGGTTTATTACCAACCCTGGATCTCTCAGCTGGGTCCAATTCACACTACAGTCCCATGTTTTTAAAGGGTGAGCCCCCTTCCCCCACTGCTTGTACAGCTAAAGCTAACACCACAACCTTCCTCTGTCTGTGGCACAACCCCCCTCTGTATATCATAGCGGAGCCCAGCAGGGACAAACGCATCAATGACCCATCTAAAAGGGATGGATGGGCAGGCATCACTGCATCTTCCACCAGGAAACCTGCCAGCAGCCTGCCTGCCACACATGCAGATGCTGCCACAACAAGAGAAGCAGAAGTCTTTCAAATCTGAAAAAGGAGTTGACAAAGATAAGCTTTGTAATTATTTTAAGCTCATCACAGAAACAGGTGGAAAAACACCACCACACCAATATTACTTATATAACGTCCCTCACGTGCAAGCATGCCTGGCCACTTTACAAAAATAAACAGCAAGCCAAGAGAGCCCCAAACTGCTTGCTAGTGAAAGGCCAAATCAAGTACATTTAGTTAAGCTTAGATTTAAAAATACTGACATATTCAGCATTCCCAGTACAAATTGGAAGCGTTCCAAAGTGAAAGAGCTCAAGAATGAAAAGCCCTTGCACCACAGGTTTTTAATCAAGTTCTTGGTATTATCAAGAGTTCATCATTTACTGATCTTGTAGTGAATAAGTACTGTAACTCATGCATACAGGTAGGGTCAGAAACATGGACCAATGCGCCGCTTCATGGAGACTCACTGCAGTAACCATAAAACTGGGGAATTATGGGAAATTGATTTAGTGTGTGTAAGTATTCTGGGTGTGGCATTTTGTATTAAGTGCAACCTGATAAAGTGGACAGAGGGCAGGAGACATTATTACACCGAGTGGTGAGGGTATAAAATGGCTTTGTTTTGACTATGTAGTATACACCAGTTTCAATTGAACAGTGGTCTTTTGAAAGCAGTAAGCCCTTTCCTCTGTCAAGTATACATTTCAAGTTACTATTTAAATTTATTTTTTAAATGTACTGAAAATACCAAGTCAAATTATAGTTTTAGGCGGTTATCTCCAGTAATTTAGTCCTGGTGTGTGATTAAAGTTTAGCTCAGGATGTAAACATGGGAAATGTAACATCAAAGGGAATAAATCAATGTTTGATCTATTTCACGTGCAATAAAAACAAGTTTGTTCACAGCCCTGAACATTAGATTTCACTAGGGCAACAGAAACAAATCAAAGCCAACAATATACAATAGTGTTGTTACATGACAGATGAAATTTCATAGCAGTAACAATATATATATTTTTTTTTATAGGTTGAGGTCAAACCACAGCTGGCTGGTTAGTGAAGAGATAAATACTATCATACTTAAAATAGTGGGTTCAATTCTGGTAACTACAATTCCATGAAGAGAGTCCAGTGAAGAAAAAAAAAACACTCATCCCAGGGCTTAAATGGATGAGCTATGAAGTTAACTCTAACCAGAGAGCAGGACCACATAAAAGTTGTAAATTAAGAGGAGATAGACTTAGGACAGAGAAACTTCATTACCAGTCATCTTTTTTATGCTGAACCAGTGAAATTCTTTAAGACCATGTGTAAACTCTAGTCTAAACAGAAATGATTTATAGCAACTTATTCCATACAACCTTTAAAATAGCCTCCCACCCATTCCATTGTACTAGATGACATGACAAGCTAAGGTTTACAATTTTAGAAAAGCAAACTATGAAGGTATGAAACAGAGACTAACAGAAGTAGATTGGAGTAAAATAGAGAAAACACCCACAGAAGAAGGATGGTTGTTCTTCAAAAATGTAGTACTAGAGGCGCAAAACAATTACATCCCTAAAGTAGGCAAATCTAAACGTAAAACTAAATTGCCAAAATGGTTTAATAGATCAATTTAAAAAAATAATCAGTGAAAAAAGGCACTTTACAGAGCATTAAAAAAGGACCAAAAAGAAAATACGCAGAAAGAGTACACAGAACTGCAAACGCAAGTCAAAAAGGAAGTTAGAAAGGCCAAGAGAGAAATAGAAATGAACATTGCTAAGAGAGCTAAAACCAATTCCAAAATGTTTTTCCAATATTACAACAGCAAGCGAACATTCAAAGAGGAGATTTAATGTTTAAGAGATACAAATGGCAAAATCGTAGATGAAGAAAAAAAAAATAGCAAATATATTAAATGATTACTTTTCACAAGTTTTTACAAAGGAAGATACTGACAACATGCCCCACATGTCATCCAGTGCCTATCCAGTTTTAAATAACTTTAGCATAACTGAGGCAGAAGTGTTAAAGGGACTAGGAGCTCTTAAAATAAACAAATCCCCTGGGCCGGATGAGATCCTCCCAGTAGTACTCAAAGAAATGAAAGTAATTTACAAACCGCTAACCAAGATCATGCAGCAGTCTCTTGACACAGGGGTGGTACCGACAGACTGGAAAATTGCAAACGTAATACCGATCCACAAAAAGGGAAACAAAACTGAACCAGGTAACTACAGACCAGTAAGCCTGACTTCTATTATATGCAAACTTATGGAAACTATAATAAGATCCAAAATGGAAAATTACCTATATGGTAACAGGGTCCTGGGAGACAGTCAACATGGTTTTAGGAAAGGGAGATCATGTCTAACTAACTTGCTTGATTTTTTTGAGGATGCAACATCGATAATGGATAATTGCAAAGCATATGACATGGTTTATTTAGATTTCCAGAAAGCTTTTGACAAAGTCCTGCACAAAAGATTAATTCTCAAACTGAACGCAGTTGGGATTCAAGGAAACACATGTACATGGATTAGGGAGTGGTTAACATGTAGAAAACAGAAAGTACTGATTAGAGGAAAAACCTCAGAATGGAGTGTGGTAACCAGCGGTGTACCACAGGGATCAGTATTAGGTCCTCTGCTATTCCTAATCTACATTAATGATTTAGATTCTGGTATAGTAAGCAAACTTGTTAAATTTGCAGATGACACAAAAGTAGGAGGAGTGGCAAACACTGTTGCAGCAGCAAAGGTCATTCAAAATGATCTAGACAAGATTCAGAACTGGGCAGACACATGGCAAATGACATTTAATAGAGAAAAGTGTAAGGTACTGCACGCAGGAAATAAAAATGTACATTATAAATATCATATGGGAGATACTGAAATTGGAGAAAGAATCTATGAAAAAGACCTAGGAGTTTTTGTTGACTTACAAATGTCTTCATCTAGACAATGTGGGGAAGCTATAAAAAAGGCTAACAAGATGCTCGGATACATTGTGAAAAGCCTTGAATTTAAATCAAGGGAAGTAATGTTAAAACTGTACAATGCACTAGTAAGACCTCATCTTGTATATTGTGTGCAGTTCTGGTCACCTCGCTATAAAAAAGATATTGCTGCTCTAGAAAGAGTGCAAAGAAGAGCGACCAGAATTATTCTGGGCTTTAAAGGCATGTCATATGCAGACAGGCTAAAAGAATTGAATCTGTTCAGTCTTGAACAAAGAAGACTACGTGGCGACCTAATTCAAGCATTCAAAATTCTAAAAGGTATTGACAGTGTCGACCCAAGGGACTTTTTCAGCCTGAAAAAAGAAACAAGGACCAGGGGTCACAAATGGAGATTAGACAAGGGGCATTCAGAACAGAAAATAGGAGGCACTTTTTTACACAGAGAATTGTGAGGGTCTGGAATCAACTCCCCAGTAATGTTGTTGAAGCTGACACCCTGGGATCCTTCAAGAAGCTGCTTGATGAGATTCTGGGATCAATAAGCTACTAACAACCAAACGAGCAAGATGGGCCGAATGGCCTCCTCTTGTTTCTAAACTTTCTTATGTTCTTATGTTCTTATGTCAGAGGGAAAGTTTTGGACTGATCTGTTATAACTGGGCACAGTGACAAGATAACATAACAGCCAAGGCTGTTTACCAGAACAAAAGCGACATCCAGTTAAAGCACCATTTGCACACATTTATCAACAAACAGGAAAAATAAACAGGGCACAAGTAACAAAATAAAAGGGTTAAACAAAAAAAACACATCATACCCAAACCACTTGTTTTCCTTCAGCTGAGCCACAGCCCTCACAAAAGGTTCTCCCAACCTCTTCAACTAACAGAGGCTTTGGCCTCCCTCTTATACCACGTGGCTGATGATCAATTATTTAATCAAGACCGAGCCAGTCCACTGGTGGATTTGGCAGGGTTGGAATTAACCACTGGAATTAACCTGCATGCACACTCGCTAAATTCAAATTAAAATAAACAAAAGACTTATCAGACACAGCTGTCAGCAGTTCCTTGCTCCTTGTAAGGGATTTTATTAAGTTTCATAGCTTGTTGTTTTTTGTCTCTGAAGACCTCCTTTATTTGTAGAATTATCCTTTTGTTTGATTCTCGTATGCTTTGCTTCCTGGCAGTTTTTATTTGGATAATTAGAAGCAACGTGAAGGCCTGGAAGCAGAGAGCACCTGCAATCATTCTCCAATGCAATCAATATTACAAGCTGACAGAATTATTACAAGTGGTTCAGACACAGGGGATGTCACAATTGCTACAGCACGATAAGGACTGGAGAGACAGAAAATAAAGAGAGAACACATAAAAAGAATCACATATGTTGTTGTTTCCAAACTGAAATGGCTCTTCACTTCATGCTGCAAGAAGAACTTATTAAAAAGTGTAAAACTTAACTTTACTAAAAGGTTTTACGCCTCAACAGGCAATTTCCGCTGCTTTCATCATTTCTGCTGAAGCTGGACTCTCTGCACAACTTCTGTGATGAACTATTATTTTTTTCAATAAACACTGTAACATTAAAATGTGCTTCCTAGTGAACATTTGCTGTTGTCATAGATTTAGTTATTTTGGACTACAAGATGCCACTTTAAGGCTTGAAGGTGACAAGGACAGAGGTTGAATTTAAATAAGGAGTGACAGAGGTTGAATTTAAATAAGGAGTGATATATATATAGATATATATATTATATATATATATTATATATATATATATATATATATATATATATATATATATATATATATATATATATATATATATATATATATATATATATATATAAACCTCTGGAGATGGAACAACTCCGGGCTTTTCTTGGCTCTGTGTGTTTTTGAAAGAGAATGCTGGATTGACAAATGAGGGCCAGTAACAGATCATTAACACTCTGAAAAACAAGCAATCCAACAGGGTCCCCGTTTCAGTAACCCAGCTGACACCCCCATTACCCCGAGTGACACCAATATACTGTTCATTATCCTGCTCGTTGGCAGAGCATTAGAGACGACTCATCTGCATAATTAGAAATATGGAATTTTGAGAAAGAGCAATTACACAAATTTAAATATATTTTGATCTCTTAAATTGGTATTATTATTGTATGATTCACTCAGTTCCCTTGTTGAAGTGGTGACATTACACTGTGTATTAAAACCATTGTAAATCCGATTTATTTACAATTAGCAGCTCTGCAGAGACTGTCAGGACAGCAGCCATTGCAGATAATGCCTGTTTTATTTTATTTTCATGTAATGCATCCTGTATCAGTAATTCATTTTATTTAACCTGGCTATATTTTACTTAATGAGGCACGTGCAGAAAGATGAATTACTTTGCCTTTCAATGGTAATGAAACCCATACTTACAGCATATCACATTCTAAAGAAGGAATATTCATCCGGTGTGCTGCCATTGATTTTACACCTAAACTCATTGGGCTTTATTTTATTAATGTAGCCATTAAAACCACAGTCTAGCCCTTATAAATATTTACCACAGTACATTTGCAAAGTAATTTTCTCTTGCTTTTCCTATAGTTATACAATGCATTTATTATAGTTTACCATGGTTTGCCATGTTTATAATATGCTTCACGCTGCTATTCTTTACATTGCTTACCTATTCTTTACCATGCTTTCGCTATGCTTTATTACACATTATCCCTTTGTCAGAAAGCAGCTGGAGTCAATTTTCTCAGCTGTAATGTAAGTTTCCATTATGAGTTAGTGATGACATTTCCTAATGACACCACCTATATCACATCCCTGATATAAAGATGAAGACTGAAATTTCTGGCACCGCCAGCTGTGGATAATTGCTAACTGCTTACAGTGACCAGACACTAAGAAATAACAGAATCAAAATAAAAAAAAAAAATCCATATTTACCAATCTCATCACCACCACCACCACCTCACCATTACAGTATCTCTCTGCTTACAAACTATCAATACTATTTACAAAATACTGTACAAGAGATAAAAAACGCATCCAACCATTTCGCTCCCCACAAACATCCGAATGCTTAGCAGGACCAGGCCTCGTCAGTACTTCTTTTCTGAAAACAGTTAAACCATGATTATCCCAACTTTGATTATCTGAAAACCTCCATTATCCAAAACAGCCCCCTGGCAACCTGTCTTGTTGTGTGCTGTGCTCTTCTGCCCTGTTGTCATGGAAAATGTGCCATTCACTGCTCAGTCTCTGGTATTTACAAAACAATGCCGCATGTGTATTTACAGGTAAAGTAGTGATTGAATAATATGTTATTTAGGAAGTTTCTTAGATTTTGAAGTTGTAATTTTGTTTATTCAATCACCTCCTGATCCAGTTCATTTGGATAATATATATAATACTGTGTTTCTAAAATGTATTTCTCAAACAATCAGACATAGTTTGGATTTATTTACCATTAAAGTTCAGTTTTAATAAAAAACAAAACCATATGCAAGCAAATGCAGAGCAGGAATGACAAGCAATGTAATTTAGCAGAAGGGACAGACCTGAGTCTGGGCAGTCCTACTTTGACAGCTGATTCACGTACGTCAGGTCTGTGAACCTTTGGAATATTGGGCAGTTCCCAGTGGTCAAGCAACTAGGATTGTGAGCTGCTCATATCTCAAAAAGCTAAGTAGCACCAGGGTCAGGCCTGGTCAGCACTTATGGGGTTGTGAGCTGGTTAGACCTCAGAAAGTTAAGAAGCACCAGGGTCAGGTCTGATTCATACTACTTCTTGGATTGTGAGCAGCTCAGTTCTCAGACAGCTATGCAGCAGCAGGGATGGGTCTGGTCATTATTCCTTTAATTGTGATCTTGCTGCCTTATAAAACACTCCTGATACAATAAAATTTAAATTGGTGCATATCCAATAAACACTGAAAAAACACTGGAATTGGTTACACAATTCATGTTGACTTCACCCCTTTGCCATTGCAGTTAATTATGCAATGTCCATCCTGATTTGTATCTAGTATTGATTCGTTCTGAATACTTTAAACCCACCCCAACTACTGAGTGGCAGCAAATTGCTACGTTTCTATTGGAAACCACAGACAGGGAGGATTTTACACACTTGCATGATTTGAAACAACATTGCAATTAGATATGAAGCATTGTTGCAGTCAGATTTAAAGCTATATTACACACCCAAACCCCCCAGAACAATATACTCGTGACCATAAGGATTTCATGTAGAAGACAGAAAAGGAAAAAAGGTACTGCTAGTGTGCAAGTACTGTCGAGCTACTATATGTTGTGCCAGGAAAAACCGGCCATGAATTTTGGGAAGTAACCAAAAACAATAATCTCATACAGTATATAAAAAGCGAAAGCCCTGAAAAACTAAACATTTCAGGGTATCTACATAAAACTCGAAAAATGAAATGAACAAATTCTAGGCTCACTAAATTACTCCAAGACCTGCACAATGTGATGTTATATTCTAGGCTGGTTAAACTATTCCTTCATCACGCACTATGCTATTTAAATCAATCTTTGCCCTGACAATCCTAAAAACAAGCTGAGAGAAAGGAGAAAACAAAAGCTACATAACAAGAGCACCTTCCAGTCTGTGCCTTTCAATTGTTTTTTTATGATGTACTGAACGATTTTAAACAGAGGTATCAAAGTGTCTCACATGGAGTGATCGATGGAAGTCATACAATTAGTAACAAAATAGCATGCCTTCGTTAAATACCATTTTTAATGACTGTTCACATGCACTTGACACTCATAATGACATACAATTGGCAAAAACTATTACTGGAAAGAAATAGCGTTCAATAAACAAGATGAGCAAATGCTATAATGTTCTGGATATAATACACTCACCAGAAAGGAAGAAAAGAGGAGTGTAATTTAATGAGATAGAAACGATTCAGAAAATTGCTCAGGAAACTGATTTTTCTAAGCTAACTACAGCAAATTGCACAGACATGTATCTCCTGCCGGCACCTGTTGATGTGTAAAATGAGGGTGTGAGGACTGTTCTGTTCCAAACAAAGGAACAGAGCAGATCTTCAGGGATATGGATGTGCCCTCAATTCGGGAAAACATTTCTGTGACCAGCCAGTTCATGGAACAGGAGCAAGGGCTGCCAGGGGTAAACCCTGGGACTTGAAATAGGAATAGTGCTTGTGATTTTAAGAAGATGACATGCTTACTCCTTAGCTCACGGAGAGCCGGCCTCACAGAGGTGAGATCAAATCGATCAGCCACTGAGGCTGGGGAGCAAGCATTACTTCCCCTCAAGAGGAAAATGAAAAGAAGGATTGAGGATTCATATTTCAGAAGAATAGAAGTCGCTCTGACTAACAAGGAGCGTCTACGTTTTGGGAGACCGGCATGGCCAACCTTCAAGACAGAGCCACGTGGGGCGACAGGAATTCTGAAAGAGAAAAGGAAATGAAAATGCAAAGGGGCTAAAGAGAACACTGGCATAGGTGAAGCAAGTTGTTAGTAAAGAATACAGGGTCTCCCCCCCCGTCCTCCTCCCCCCCCCCCCCCCCTCGCGGAGAGCATGTATGCTGGCCCCAAGGGGAACAAGTGATAGAAAAAAACGGAGATTTGAAAAATGTGCAGGGGTGCCCCCTGGCTCAGGGAGATACTGCCCTCTCGGAGGTGAGACCAAACCGATCAGCCTTCGAGGCTGGGGAACATGCATGCTGCCCCCAGAAGGAATCTGGAGTGATAGATTGGTAAAATAGATTTAGCTAGGGGTCCCCTCTGGCCCTTGAAGCCTTCCTCTCTGTGGTTGAGGTCAGCTCAGCTGGGTCTAAGGTTGGGAAGTGATCGTCACTTGCCCCCAACAAGACCCCCGGCTCCCCACATCTCTGCCACCAATGCAAAATATAAATAAAGCAAGGGTCACTAAATAAACATAGGGTAATTAGTGACGTTTTCAAACTGGGGGGCGTGACAGGGTTAACAGGTGGGTGCAAGACCTGACTGGTAAATATTTGTTACTGACTGCCGATTGTAAAACAAGGTGTATCGTACCAAAGCTTCATTGAACAATATACTCTGACTCCCGTCATCGCCCCCTAGCGCCCAAACCGACGTGCGAACGTGGAGACGTGAACGTGACTCAGATGTTCTTTGTTCTAGCTAGCGATTGGTTGTGTTAGGGTTAGACAGCAAACAGTCTAACAATAAATGGGATAATTTACAGAAATCAATGGTTTTCTTCAGAAAACAATGTATCACATCAGAAACCAGTAATCTTAAACCAATGTATGTTTACAGAAAAGAGAAAAAAAAAAAACACATTGAAATAATATTATTACTATTACTATTATTTCTAAATAGTGACTTTGAAGGAGGAAAATCTATAAAATGAGAATCAGATTATACAAAATCATGCAATGTAAAGCTCGACCAAAAAAAATAATGAAGCAGTGTATGCTTGACTATCACAAACATGTGATTACAGAACAGCAGTGCTGAAGTTAAAATAAAAACCTTGTGAAATAGATTTTCTTTTCAGGCATGGATGATAAAAAGGGGCAGCTCCCAAATACTGAAACTTTCATTGTGCCATGGCAGTGTGTGCAGAATGAGTTGGCAGTTGGTCTGTGTGAAAGGTTATTGAAAGCCTCTTCTTTTTCTGGGCATGACAATTCACTACTCATACTGGAAACGGACAGACTTGGTGATATTTGAGAAGGGATATGCTCATCACTAAGCCTGTATTTATTGCATTCATTTTTTCTTTAAACTTCATCTGACTGCACTGCTAGTGAATTCTGCCAGTAACAAATAAATAAATAAATAAATAAATACAGTGGAACTTCATTTACCCGCTCTTGGGGAGACAGGTCCACGGATGTGTGAAATCCACAGATAATTGATGTCTCATTGCGTGTGACTTGAATGCATGAATAAAATACATAAACTAGTAATATAAACCAAATCAGCATTTACTGGAGATGTATGCAATCAAATATATTACAGAACAATGTTTTAAAATTAGTTTACTTTGACAGTGATTCTCCTAGCAAAATCAAAATGCAATAGACCTCTAACCTTGTTTCCTTAGCTTTTTCTGTTACCAAAAAAAAAAAAAAATGCTAATAAAAAATAAATATACTACAAAAAAAAAAAAAAAAAATACTACAAAGCTACAACAAATATCGACACACACCAAACTACTCTATGTGCACATTGTGCTTACTTCAACTGACTGGAAAATCTTGCCGGTATTAATTTGTGAAAATAAGTAACCTTAGACATTTTCCAGAAATCAAATATATTATAGTTGTTTTTTGTGTTTAACTTTACTTTCCAAAGATGTTTTTATCTCAATGTGGGATCTTACCCCCCCCGGGCTCTGGCTTGAAATCGAAAAGGATTGCCTAAGTGTCTTGTTATATCACATCTTCTTGGTACGGGCGGCTTTTTTAATGTTTATTCTGGTTAACTATTACATCACCTGTCAGGTTTTGATTCTGTCAGCATTCTTCTACTTCTTCTTTTCTTCTTTCTTTAGTACAACTCAGTGTGTGTGTGTGTGTGTGGGGGGGTTCTAAAGGTTCACTATGATAGATTCGCAGTTATTATGCAGTGCCCCATGCATTTCTCCTGCTTTTACTCATGAGCCTTGTTCTTTCTAGTGCTTAACCACGTGTCTTTACCATTCTTAACTGTGCTTCACCATTCTTTTATAATGCCCAATGAACATGTGAAGGTGAAAAGCAAAGAATGTAAGAATCATAACCTTTCTTCCACTTTAAGAATTAATTTTTCCTTTTTTTTGGAAAGGCTTACTGAAAATGTTTTGGAAAATTTCTGAAGAAACCTTTTTCTGGAAACAGATGCTACTGAGATGAAGTTTTACCTTTGCTTTAATCATGATATATCGCATGGCCCTTTCATAAAGATGACAGGGATGCAAGTCATTCTCACTATTAAAGACCCAACAGCCCACACAGGTATCATAACAAGCAGGGACTCTAATCACTCACCCGCACAGCGCAAGGACGTAAGAGACCTGCTTCTGTTGCTGTGACTGTGGAGATATTGAGCTAAGAAAAGACAATACAAGAGACAGCAATATTAACAGAATTTAACAACCAAGGGAATAAGCGTGCAAGCTGTTTTCAGAACACAGCTGATTTTATTCCATGCTGAAAATATGTCTACTAATTCGGATCGTGCCGTTCATTTCAACAATGATTGTGCAAACTGTTCTGATTGCAGGCAGCCTTTACTGAGTGTGGAGGAGGTGAGCTCTGGTTTGATTAAAATATCACATTAACAATGACCAACTTTGTGCAGACTATAAAAACCTGCAATAATAACCCCAGCACCCACATCTCTTTGAGAGTCAGTCATCTCTCCTCTCCTCTCTGATCCCTGTGTTGCTTGTGTTGTATATTTAATATAACCATTTACCTGCAACACTGGCTAGTTATAGTACCACCAGGGTGCCCTCCCTACTGCATCAGGAACTAGCTGTTTATTGATAATGCAAACACATATATAGTTTACAGATGCTGTTTGTACTAGCCTATTACTATTCCGGTCTGTGGTAGGAAAACATGTTCATTTATTTACAGAGCAGATCCTCACCTGCAGGGCTTGAGAATGTGATGATGCTGTATAAAGGAGTCTCGGTTAATGGAATTGTTGATTTCGTCTCTCTAATTAGTCACCGGAGGCTGTCAGCACAGACAGGCACTCTATTTTGCTGCTGTGTGATAGGACTGTGGAGCCGAGCTCCAGGGATGATCTTGCAAACTGATGACACTCCCTCCAACCTAGCAGGGCAGTCAGCCAGCCAGCTAGCCAGGGGCAGAGCATGGCTTCATCATCATCATCATTATTATAGAAGAAAATAGGGGTGTGCAGATACTCAGATTACAAGTAATTCCCTTTAATTTGTTAAAAATGTGTTGATTGCAAAACATGCAATTATGCTTTTTCTGTCATTTGCAATCTATATATTTTTAATTACCAACCAATGGTAATAAGAGAGCTTCTTCTGGCAGTGTGAATTAATATAATATATGTATTTGATTTTCTAACTGGCTTATGTATGTGGCTCTTCATGAAAAATTGTGAAACACAGAAGTTCATTACAGCAGGGGAGCACAGCCTGGCTTCATAAGAACAATTACAAATGAGTGGAGGCCATTCCGCCCATCAGTGCTCGTCCGGTTCCTAGTAGCTGATTGATCTTGATGTTGTAAAGTTGAGTCTTAAAGGATCCCAATGATTCTGCATCAACAACATGGCTCAGTTACCCCTGCCACATCATCACCACTCACTATGTAGTGTGTAAGGTCTCCTACTCTCTGGCTTACATCTCCACTTAATTTCCAACTGTCTGCTGGTCCTGGTTTATGTGCTGAGCTTAAAGTATTGGTTAGGGTTAACTTTTTCAAAACTCCTTTTTAAGATTTTAAAGTCCAATCTAATTATTTTTCTTTATCTAGGCTAAATAAATTCTGTTTCTGCAACCTCTCTTCATAGCTCATTCATTTAAGACCTAGGATTAATATGGGGTTGCTCTTTGTTGCTCTTAATATGGGGTTGCTCTTTTTCTCTTGACACAGGGGTGGTACCTACAGACTGGAAAATTGCAAACGTAATACCGATCCACAAAAAGGGAAACAAAACTGAACCAGGTAACTACAGACCAGTAAGCCTGACTTCTATTATATGCAAACTTATGGAAACTATAATAAGATCCAAAATGGAAAATTACCTATATGGTAACAGGGTACTGGGAGACAGTCAACATGGTTTTAGGAAAGGGAGATCGTGCCTAACTAACTTGCTTGATTTTTTTGAGGATGCAACATCGATAATGGATAATTGCAAAGCATATGACATGGTTTATTTAGATTTCCAGAAAGCTTTTGACAAAGTCCCGCACAAAAGATTAATTCTCAAACTGAACGCAGTTGGGATTCAAGGAAACACATGTACATGGATTAGGGAGTGGTTAACATGTAGAAAACAGAAAGTACTGATTAGAGGAAAAACCTCAGAATGGAGTGTGGTAACCAGCGGTGTACCACAGGGATCAGTATTAGGTCCTCTGCTATTCCTAATCTACATTAATGATTTAGATTCTGGTATAGTAAGCAAACTTGTTAAATTTGCAGATGACACAAAAGTAGGAGGAGCGGCAAACACTGTTGCAGCAGCAAAGGTCATTCAAAATGATCTAGACAAGATTCAGAACTGGGCAGACACATGGCAAATGACATTTAATAGAGAAAAGTGTAAGGTACTGCACGCAGTAAATGCTCGGATACATTGTGAAAAGTGTTGAATTTAAATCAAGGGAAGTAATGTTAAAACTGTACAATGCACTAGTAAGACCTCATCTTGAATATTGTGTTCAGTTCTGGTCACCTCGCTATAAAAAAGATATTGCTGCTCTAGAAAGAGTGCAAAGAAGAGCGACCAGAATTATTCTGGGCTTAAAAGGCATGTCATATGCAGACAGGCTAAAAGAATTGAATCTGTTCAGTCTTGAACAAAGAAGACTACGTGGCGACCTAATTCAAGCATTCAAAATTCTAAAAGGTATTGACAGTGTCGACCCAAGGGACTTTTTCAGCCTGAAAAAAGAAACAAGGACCAGGGGTCACAAATGGAGTTTAGAAAAAGGGGCATTCAGAACAGAAAATAGGAGACACTTTTTTACACAGAGAATTGTGAGGGTCTGGAATCAACTTCCCAGTAACGTTGTTGAAGCTGACACCCTGGGATCCTTCAAGAAGCTGCTTGATGAGATTTTGGGATCAATAAGCTACTAACAACCAAACGAGCAAGATGGGCTGAATGGCCTCCTCTCGTTTGTAAACTTTCTTATGTTCTTATGTTCTTATCTCTAGGACCAAAATTTCCCTTTGGTCTGCTGCTGACCACAATTCAACTCAGTATTCTATATGTGGTTGCAGAGATGCAGGTATGAATTTCTAACTGAGGGCGCTGAAAATTGTAATGTTTTCTGCATTTCGCCATCAAAATATATACAGACCAAGTGAGTTTCATAATGAATAAGACACAGCGGCACAAAGTGAAAAAAACAGAAACACAAGTCTAAAAATGTTATGTAAGATTTAAAGCAACAAGATAATGTATTAACTACATTGCAAATCAGATGTTACATAAATTTCAATGACATACTAAATATAGCCTATTTTGTGCCATAGATGTCTTTTTAAAATAGCAAAATACATTCTATACATTTCGGTCTGTTGAACGTTTACTATTCACAAACTGAACAGTTGTATAAATGCCATTGCAGTCTACTATTTGCAATTATGTAGCCTATTGAAAAACGACAAGCATTTAAATGTTTGCAACACCTATGGTATATAAAAACAATATCCCAAAAGCTAACATTTAGATTTCAAACATACTTTTAAAAACAGTAACGGAACGAGACAGGTGTGTCATGTTAAATAAAACATCAACCCAGCCTTACTTGTGCTTAAACTAGTTAACTATAGGAAGTAAAGTATTCAAATCATCAAACACAAACATTCTACATTGTGCTGGTCTCTACTGTAACACAGACAAGACTTGAAAACATGCTGCAGACACCTGCTAATCAGGAAAGTTACGCCTTCTATAAGCCTTTACACCTTCTTGTAGGTGGCTGTGAGGTTCAGTGGTTAAAGAAACGTACTTGTAACCATGAGGCCCCTGGTTCAAATCTCAGCTCAGCCACTGACTCGTGTGACTGTGAGCAAGTCACTTAACCTCCTTGTGCTCCGTCTTTCAGGTGAGACGTTGTTGTAAGTGACTCTGCAGCAGATGCATAGTTGACACACCCTAGTCTCATATTTTGTAAAGCGCTTTGTGATGGTGGTCCACTATGAAAGGTGCTATATAAAAATAAAGATTATTATTATTATTATTATTATTATTATTATTATTATACAGCAATCCCTTCAATTCATTCTGTAGACGCATTGGGAAATAAAGTTACAATTTTAAAGGCCAGTACAAAAACAGGGCACTACTGTTTGGAGGGGCATTTGGTAGCAACTGTTACTTATTAATATAAGGTTTGTAGATTTTGAAATTTATTTATGTTCTCTCTACCTGTCTTTAAAGCTGTATTAGCATTGTTAAACCATAGTCTGGATTAAATCAAGCTTAAATATTTTATAGCTCTGGATTCCTTAATGAAAACTTATGGCTTTCCTATCACTGTAAGGAGGATGCAATCACTACACTACACACAGCTGACTTAAAATACAGATATTCTGTCTGGATACACACATATTGGCTTTTTGTGGGTTGCTTGCATGCACAGAAAACATAGCAGATAATCATATTCCTTCACACACCAAGACCACATTTCAAACCAAGCTGTTCAAACCAACCAGCATCAAGTGAATTTTTCATTTCCAAAGCAGCGAGTAGAACATCTGTAGTCCTTTGGTTGAAATGCCAAATACAAAAGGTTCAGTGGATACAGCTGGGGACACAGACCTCTATAGAAGAAAATGTATAATGGACAGTGAGTAACAGGCAGATTATGTTCCTCCCAGGGAAAGGCAGACAAAAACCGATCGATTATCATTATGAACTATGACACAGTTTCAAAAGATAACTTATGCTGGGTTTTACTAATGACAGGAACCCACTGAAAATAAGCTATTTATCTCATGTGTCAGGCTCTGGGGAAACATTTAAGCAGCAAAGTTGTATATTTGTGTAACAATTAATCCTACATAAATACTTTTAAGGAATTGTAGCATATTTTATTCATTGTGCACCTTCCCCACCATGCCCATCCCCACTAGTGCAATGACTCACACAATCTGTAAATCAGTAGAGGAAGAGTTGTCATTTTATTCCAGATGTTGTTAGTCCTAGATATAATAGAGGCATTGTGACGGTGCAATGGGTGTGGGTGTGGAGCAGACGTCACAGAGTCACTTCTGACTTTGCCAATACCCTACCACAATGGTAGGGTGAACTTTATTAACAAAAAAAATCACAGTTCAAAGCAACAAAAATATAAATCATAAGTTCCAACAGAGCAAGTCCCTCTCAGCTCCTTGGGTGCACTTCTGGGGTGGTGAAAAGTGCAGGTGCTCTGGTGCTGAAGTGTTCACTTCTGTTGTCCGGGGTGTGTGGTGTTGTGACTGGACTGAAAGGAGTCCTGTCGTAATTTGCCCTCCCGACCACCGGCAGCGCTGTGTAGGGTTGACCGTGATTGGATCAGGAAGCTGAACTCTGACTATGCAGGAAGTTCTGGGTCAGGCGGCCATCTTGCCCCAAGGTAGAACCATGCAGCCGTCGGGTCCCATCATTGCAATCAGCTGTGCTGTTCTCGTTGATTGGCTGACGTGGGGCAGCGTGCTGATTGCAGGGGTGGGACTTGGCAGTATTTAAGCAGTATGGTTTTGCCATTTGGTCTCCTGGGTTGAACTGAAAACACATGCTGTGCTAGTTGTGTTGCTCGTATTCACTGCTGTTATTCACAGAAGCTTGAAAACCTTGGACACTGTGTTGGATTACCGGAGTGAGGAACCGAGGACTGGCCATTAATCTGTGGAAGGGAGCTAAGAAGCGGTGAGAGGAAACCCACCGCAGTACCACAAAGAAACCCAGTGCCACCGTGACATTTTTTGTTTACTCTTTATTTTCAAACCTGAGTTTACCATTGCTGGTATTCCAGGTGATTTTCTTGTTTATTTTTTGCAATACTGGACTGTTCTATTTTTATTATTTTTGTAAAATAAAACCCTGCCCTGATACCACTGATGGTACAGGGCTCTAAGGACTAAACTCCATTTCCGGTTCCTGTGTGCTGTCATTTCTGGTCCTTCCCAAAAGCTCCACCCACTACCCTCCCACAGGTGTCCAAGGTGAAAAGTGCTGGCAGTGGTGCGGCAGCTCCTTGGCGTCAGGGATCACTCTGACAATAAACACAAACACGTAGCACAAAAAAATACCCAAATAAACAAACATACTGCTCAGGAACCTAGCTCCCGCACTACCTCAACAAAAGCCTCGCACTTACAAAATGACAGATTTAGAGCCAGATTATGCCACTTGGTGGAGAAACTACAGGCACAAAGTCCTGGTAAAATATGGGAGGGAAAACTACTTCCGACAATTCAGGTACTGTATGAAATATTCTACGATTCTTAGCAATTACCATTAACCTTTTTCTTTTCCTTTCAGGTTCGTCTATCTAGATTCATACCATGGGCTTTGAACAAGAAAGACAACACAGGTGTGCATTTTATTAAATATAAAAACAGGGAATTAGACTTTAAAAAAAAGAATAATAAAACTTGCACGCAGAGGGAATTAGAAAGAACAGACAGAAGAAAAAGAATCCAAAGGCTGAAGATGATAAGAGAGAAGGATTTAAAAAAAAAAAAAAAACATTGTCTAATTGCTGCTGATATGCAGCCAATCCATCAAGGTTAAAAAAACCCAAAAGAAATGCTGATCTTCTGCACTGCCATTTTTAAAAGACAAAACACTGCAACTAACCCACATGGGACTGTAGTCTTCTTTCAGCAGTGGGGGGTTAAACAGGGAAGTAGAGTTGGCTTTTGAAGTTGTGGTAAACTGTAGAGTAGGAAAGCAGCGTTGATCCTAGTAGCACACCTGCCTAGCCAAAGTGTTTGTAATATAAAAAAAATCCACAGCAAAATTATCCGAAAGGACCAGTCAGTGCACCACAAAAAAATCTAAACAAACAAAATAAAAGTTGTAAAAAAAAAAAAAATTAAAAAATGCAAACAGTCACACAAGATAAAAAAAATCCAGCAACAATAATTGAGACTTCCAATAACAGCACTCCTGCTGCTTTCAGGTTCAATCTGCTTTCCAATAGTTTAAATACACCCACTTGTTCCCTGTTTTTTCTTACCCCGTTTGTTCTGTCGTTCTTCATTACATTGCTGTCCAGCTGTCCTATCTTTCTCTCGGTCCATTTCTTTGCCTGTTCCACGCTTTCTCTGCTTCCTGCTCTCTCTACTCTTCTCTCCCCCGAAAGACGAGACAACCGAGAGGAGTAAGGAAGAAAGAAGGACGAGAAGGAGGGAGTAAAAAACAAAGTCGATGAAAATTTATGAGTCCGATTAATTTATCAAAAATACCAGTCACGGTCACTCATTAAGTTGTCGATCAATCGTTACACGTAAGACGTGTGCCTAGCTACGGTCCTACACTGTTCATTAATCACATGGTTTATTTAGTTTGACACTTTCTTTTGCGTGTTTTTTTGTTTTGTTAGTAACGAACACTTTCACAAATTTCACCTCTATATTTTTTTGTTTTTTGATTTTCTATCATGTTAACTCGTCTTTTTTTTTATCACTTAACAGTGGACCACTGTAAGGAGGGACGAAAATTTTAACAGTAGGGGCTGTTACATTGTTTACATTAATAGATCGACCCGTTAGATGGAGACAAGAGAGATCAAACTCTAGCAGATTCCCCATGTCCAAGAGATCCCCATAATTGATTCAGTCCTTAACTAAGTGGACTTAGATCTACCTCCACATTAGGGTTTAGATGGGGTACATTACATCTCCAAAAAGGGGGCCAATTCATAGCCTCTAAGGCGAGTTGTTCTAGCCTAGGGGCTGTCTCTAACCTAGGTGTAGGTAGGGGCAACACAAACATGCACCCTCACAAGTTATTCCTGTGGATCGTCCATTCTGGTCCTTCTTTTCCTTCAGGGCAAACCCTATAGACAGGATTTCCACCTTTCAATGAAGCAATAACTATAAAATGGATCTGGATTTCACCTTGCTGCTAACTTACTGCGACAAAAACTGCAAATTAAAACTTTAGCTCCTAGTAATAAGGGTACCTCTTTGGCATGGCGGTCAGACAGATGCTTGTCTTTTGACCTCTGTTGCTCTGCCTGCCTCCCTGCTTCCTCATAAGCATGGGCTAAGGTCTGACAGTGGGTGCATACCCATTGGTCCAAACCTCCCCTTGGATCACCTGGGAGCGCTCCCATAATCAGGTCTATAGGCAACCTAGCGTGTCTCCTGAACATCACAAAGAATGAGGTGAGGTTGGTACTGCTGTTTACTGTATTATTTTAGGCATGTACCACCTCAGGGAGAATATCAGTCCACCCAAGTCGCTGCTCCTCTTAAAGAGTTCCTGGCAAAGCCAACGGGGCATGGTTAACCTTTTGCAGGTTCCATTATCCTGAGGGTGGTACAGGGAAGTTCTACTTTTCTTACATGCATACAATTCACACAACTGGAGGACTCAAAGGCAGCACCCGGTCAGAAAGATATCCTCTCACGGCAACCAAAGGCCTGGATAAGAGTCTGCCATAAGGCACGTGCTGTAGTATGTGCAGTCTAATCATGTGTGGGGACTGCACAAGTGAACTTAGAAAATAGACCCGTCCTAACTAGAATGTACGAATTTGTGTAGGCAGGGTGGCTTAAAGATAAATATTCTATAGCTATAACCTCCAGGATGCAGTGGAGTGGAGGCATTGAGAGACCCAAGCCTGCATCAACAGGGTCTTCTCCCACCCGAGGTGTCTAGTGGCTCAGTGGTACTCCTCCCACACCATCCACGTCTGTGCCTCGGGGACAACAATTTGACAGAATATTTCACCTGTACTTGACTCTTGACACTTCCACACCATCAGTCCCTCGATCATGTGCAGATGTTTCCATTCCCATAGCAATCTCTGCTCATCAGCTGTAGCAGCTTTCTGCTCCTCCGCACTCTGTAGGCTTGGTGCTGTAGGTGAACAAATGCTCTCTGGACACTTGGGTTTTTCTGCTGCCGCTCCCTCCATCTCAGGGCACTCCAGTCCCCAGGGGAGGTACCCACGACTGCCACCACGGCTGCTTCTGCAGTGTCAACTTGAGTGGTGTGAACAGCGTCTTCTTGCAGGCTGGATTGAGTGATCCACACAACCACCTCCTGTTCTTCAGGCATCCTAGAAAGCACATCTACATTGATACTACTCAATCCTGGATGATGCTTTAAAGTATACTTGTAATTAGCCAACTGGGCCTACTACCTATGTTCAGTTGTCCCCAATCTTGCTGTTTCTAATTACACCAGAGGGTTGCTATCTGTGTAAATCTCAAATTCAGCACCCCAGAGATAGTTCTTAAACTTCTCAATTACAGCCCACTTGAGGGCCAAGTTTAAAAGCTGTAGTTCTGATCATTTCTTTCAGGTGGTGTAAGCTATGTCTTACATATGCAATTACCCGCTCCTTACCGTCTTGTACTTGGGCCATGACAGCTCCCAACTCACTCAAGCTGGCATCAGTGTAGAGTCGGAAGGGTTGGGTAAACTTGGCATATGCAAGTAGCAGGGCAGATGTCAGGGCACCTTTAGGGTATTGAACGCAGTTTGACAATCCGGAGTCCAGTCCATCCAGCCCAATGATAATGCATGTAAGGGAACTGCAATTTTAGAAAATGAAGGATAAAGCGTTGATAATATCCTGTAAACCCCAGAAAAGAACATACCTGGTCGCACCTGGTCCAGTCCCTGACAACTTGCAACTTTCTCCACTTACAATGTGGTCCAAGTAACCGACTTTCTTCTTCAGAAACTGACATTTCTTTGGTTGCACTTTCAGACCATACTTCTGCAACTGCTTGAACACTGCTTCCAAATGCTGCAAGTGGGAGTCAAAGTCAGATGAGTACACAATTACATCATCTAGATAAAGCAGTAAAGAGTCAAATATTTGCCCACCCAAGCACCTCTGCATCAGTCACTGGAAGGTTGCAGAAGCGTTGCAAAGCCCAAAGGGCATACTCTCGAAATGTTGTCTTCTCCCGGTCGCGGGGATCCACTTCCACTTGCCAATATCCACTGGATAAGTCTAATGTTGAACAGCATTCTGCTTGCTTCAAACTGGTAAGGAACTGCTTGCTGAGAGAGAGGGGGTAGGAATCCTTGTTGGTCATTGCATTCAGTTTGCGATAGTCAACGCAGAACCTCCAGGATCCATCCTTCTTTTTCACAAGGACCACAGGTGCTGCCCAAGGGCTGGAGCTTTCCCGGATACCCCCCACCCCCCCTTCTAGCTAAAAGGATAACTAAAAAGCCATAACTAAAAAATCACAAATTCCAAATAGCACTAGTAAGAGCCCATTACTGGAAATTATCATGCGTCACGTGCCTGGGCTGCAAAAGCAACAGTTACAAAAGGGCATAGTGAATAATAATAAAAAAAAAGATCATGACAGAGCACTAAAAATACAAAAGTAGATTTGTTTGGTTATTAAATTAAAATAAGTGGAATACGCAACGTGGATTGGCCCTTACTACTATAAAGAATACAGGAAGGTTATGGTTTGTCTATTTGAGAAATATATTGACATGTTAACAGCTAAATATCCTTTATTCTCAACTATTTTAAATGTGGTTCTAGAAGTTAGAGATTTTTTTAAATGTTTTGCCATCCGACATTGTCAAAAATGACTACAAAAGATTTAGAAGTGAGTAGTTTTGAGATTTACGATTATACTGTAAATACAGTATAATCGTAAATCTCGAAAAACTACTCACTTCTAAATCTTTTGTAGTCATTTTTGTATGACTTTAGTATAAATACATGTTAATTTGGATTCATATGTTGTTTTCTTCTGACTTTATATGAATGAAAAGACACACCTTTGCCCGTTTTCCCATTGGAAATAGTGATATTTTGAAATATCATTGTCCTGGTCACAACAGCAAAGTTTGTGGGGAATAATAACCATTTTCTATACCTTTGAGGCATAAGCAATTAGGAAATAATACTTACTACCCAGGAACAAAAATTGTGTTACATAGTGTTATTATAGAGACACCTAAGCACGACAAAGACATTTTAAATATAGAAATACCAACACAATGTTTGAAAACATGTCAGTGGAATTGTAGGAAATTATCTCACCACATATTAATAAAGATATTGTTACAAGATCAATCAATGCATCATTTTTAGGACGTCCAATTTTAATTGATGGGAGTTGGGTGATTTGAGAACACAGCTTTGACTTGAGGTCACATCTTTCCTGTTTGCCAGAAGCTATCTCTGCTGTTTAAATGTTTTAATAACAGAGCTGTACCCTCTCCCTGCAATCAAAAGTTGTGTATTCAGATCTACCTGTCATAAACCAGAAAGGCTCTGGCACTCTGAGAAATTATTTCCTTTCCCTCCTCTGGGGATTATTGAAGTTTTGAATGCATCACCCCTGAGCACTGAGTCATCAACTGGCATTTGGTTCTTTTTAAATTTCAGATAATTGAAGTGTATTAATGCAACTAATTAAAGTTGGTTCTGTTGTGTCAAAGGCAAGAGGGCTTTCTGTTGAATCTGACTGTAGATTATAGGCCAGTTAAATACCAACTGTATGAGGGGAGAATGTTACCAGTCTTTAACTGAGTACAGTGTTCATGTCTGGAAAATCATTGTTTAAATGAAATGCTGTTCTGTGTCATGATTGCAACTGTGTAGCAGAGTGACTGTTTCACATACTTCCACCCACAAAAACAAAAGCATCTTTGATTGCAGAACCTACCCTTTAAATAAATCTTCAGGGTCAGAGCAGAGAGATGACCAGAATCCCCAGGGGTAAAAGTAATAGAGAAAGTCATAAAGAAACAGATAATATAACCACTCATTCAGGTAGCTCTCCTATATAAACACAGTACAGCTCTCTTATAGGAGAGAGAGAGAGACAGAGAGAGAGAGAGAGAGAGAAGTCCCCAAAGCAGTTTTATAGAAACAGAAATGCACTGTTAGTATAGCTGCTCTCTCCCATAGCTCTCCTGTAGGAGAAAGAGTGCCCCCAGCTCTATAGAAACTGAGCCAGTTCAATTCTTCAGTGGTGTTGTGTCGCCACACAGCTCAGGAGTGTGTAAAGGTTAACCGCAGAGCGACGGTTGGAATAAATTTGCTGTAAGCCAGAAAGAGCATGCCAGGTTCTTGTTCAGTTTTGTGCTGAGTTGCCACTTGTCAGTACATTAACTGTCAACCCATACAGAAATCACAGTGATTCCAAGCTGTCTGTAAATCAGTAAAGATAAATAATTGCTGTCAGTAATTTGGACAGAGTTTTGTGAGGAGGATTCTCCCGTTAGATTCTATTTCTGTCAAGACACGTTCAGGAGGGATCTGAACTGACACTGCTCAACGGTTTGTATTCAGCTAATTTAATTCATGCATTGTTTAAAAGTGCTCTTTTCAGAATTCTAAATACAAATAAATACATGATATAGATGGAGTGGCTTAGGATCAACCTCCCACCTCAGTCTTCAGGTTCAGAGACCAATGTGCTATCTCGATCAACACTGTGGCATTGCAAGCTAATACATGAAAAGCCTATAGACTCCTTTCACTGCCAAACCTAAAGCAGTGGATCTTACCAGTAGGGCTGGCTGAAGTGTGATGAGACAAACTATCTCTAGCCATTTTCCTTTCTAATGTAAGGCTTGTGTATGGTCAACACACAAGTTTCGCTCTCATTCTCACTTCCTCGATCCCTACATAAAGGTCAACTCCAATACATACATGAGACCTGTCCATAGTCCAAATGCAAATGTGTATTAATTCAAACCTGAAATTTAAAGGTGTACACACACATTTCAAACAGAGTATCTAATACAAATCATTTATTTCCTGAGCACTGCAAGAGCACAAAGGCCAATACAGTGCTCCCTGGCTTAACTACTGACAATGATCAGTGGAACAGGAAAGTAAGGAGGCAACACTTGCACAGGTTGTGTGATTGTCTCAGGGGATGAAACAAGGATAGAATCCTATTAATATTGCTGCATGTGATTCTTTTTGACCTACTCTGTTTCTGAGCACACTGTTGGCAGTACAATTTGATGTTGCTCATCCTTAATGTACATAGTGTTCTGTAAGAGAGTGATCCGACAGGAATGCCTTTGTTACTTAAACCACATTTCGTCTTCATGCCAGTATTTATATTAAAGTTAATATTGATAGATATGAAAGTTATTTTTTGTTTTTGTTTGTATCTTTGTTTTGTGTACGTTTCACCTTTTCTCAGATTATGTTTAGTCTCTAACTGTACTTGCTGTCTGAACATTCAAATCATTATAGATCTCCCTTGCATCCAAACAGCAGAGTTTTCATTACTAAACTGCATTTTTCCTGTGAAGTAATTTCCTGGTGCACCAGAAAAGGTTCCCTGAAGAAACTTAATTTTCTTAGGAGCAGAGGGAATTCTGTCCAGACCAGAGTGACTCATGCAGCTCTGCAAGAACGCATCTACTTTAACTAGAAAAAAAAAAAAAAATATATATATATATATATATATATATATATATATATATATATATATATATATATATATACACATACACACACACAGTACCGTGAAAAAGTATTTGCCCCCTGTCTGATTTTCTGCATTTTTACATATTTTTTACACTGAATGTTATCAGATCTTCAACCAAAATCTAATATTAGATAAAAGGAACCCTGAGTGAACAACCAACACAAAATGTTGATACTTATTTCATATTAAAGAAAGTTATGCAACACCCAAAGCCCCTGTGTGTAAAAGAAATCGCTCCCTTAGACTCAATAACTTGTGAAGCCACCTTTAGCAGCAATAACTGCAATCTGTGGCAGGGGAGGAATTGTGGCCAACTCCTTCATGCAGAACTGTTTCAACTCATTGACATTTGTGGGTTTGAGCATAAACTGCTCGTTTCAGGTCCTGCCACAACATCTCAATGGGGTTTAGGTCTGGACTTTGACTAGGCCATTCCAAAACTTTTAATTTCTTGTTCTTCAACCATTCCGATGTAGACTTGCTTGTGTGTTTTGGATCATTGTCTTGCTACATGACCCAGCTGTGCTTCAGCTTCAGCATCAGCTCATGGACAGATGGCCTGACATTCTCTTGTAGAATTCTCTGATACAGAGCAGAATTCATGGTTCCTTCAATGGCAAGTCGTCCAGGTCCTGATGCAGCCAAGCATCCCCAAATCATAACACTACCACAACCATGCTTGACCTTTAGTATGAGGTTCTTACAGTGGAATGCAGTGTTTGGTTTCTGCCAGACATAACAGGGCCCATGTTGGCCAAAAAGTTCCACTTTTGACTCATCTGTCCATAGAACATTGTTCCAGAACTCTTGAGGATCATCCAGGTGCTTTTTGGCAAACTTGAGAAGAGCATTCATGTTCTTCTTAGTGAGCAGTGGTTTCCGCCTTGCTACTCTGCCATGAATCCCATTTTTGCCCAGTGTCTTTCTGATGGTGGAGTCATGAACAATAACCTTAGCCAAGGTGAGAGAGTCCTACAGATCCCTGGATCTTGTTCTAGGGTTCTTTGTTACTTCCTGGACGATTTTGCACCTTGCTCTTGGAAAGATTTTGGCAGGACCTCCACTCCTGAGAAGATTCACTACTGTCTCAAACTTTCTCCATTTGGACACTATAGCTCTGACTGTGGTTTGGTGGAGCCCTAGAGCCTTAGAAATGGCTTTGTAACTCTTTCCAGACTGGTAGGCATCAATAACTTTTTTCCGGAAGTCTTCAGGAATTTCTATTGATCGTGGCATGATATGCCTCTAGAGCCTGTATGCTGCCATCTTCTCTCTGATGGTAAGGGCCAAAGTTAGTCAGATTTATATTGGGCAGGGCTGGCCCAAATCAGGCCTGATTGTTAGCCAAAGTATTCAAACAGTTTTCCCTAATTATCCCTTTAATTGGGTTGAATTAACTAGGGGGGCAATAACTTTTTCACACCTGAAGATTGCATGTTTGATTACCTTGCACACCAAACAAATGAGAGAAGCACCAAACTTTGGCGTCATTTCTTTCTCTCAGACTCCCTCTATATATTACTACAACCCACAAAATCAGACAGGGGGCAAATACATTTTCACGGCACTGTATACGGGATGGCAGGAAAAAGGCAGAGGGCTTAGGGACCCCTTAAGCTTCCGGCTACAGTAGAATTTTATTATTGTACTCAGACTGACAATTTATTATTATTATTATTATTATTATTATTATTATTATTATATTATTATTATTATAGGGTTACAATGCAAGATTAATATTTAAATACAGTATAGTCTACAGTGCTAATAAAACTACTAAAATACAATATGAAATAGGATGCAACAAGTTAGGATTACAACAACTACTGAGGGTCCAGTAACGTGGTGCTGAGGTCAGGCAAATCCAGTACATAGCAGTAGGAGGGGCAGATCAAGAGATTAGAAGTGCAGTCTAAACAGGTTTTACTCCAATCGCGCTGTTAAATGCATTTTCTCCACTAGCCAACCAAGAAAAGAAAACAGTAGCCCATATAGTTTGTTCAAATATACTTGTTACACACTACCAGCGTATGTTTAAAAATGCACTGTATACAACCTTATATACCACTCCGATTTCAAGATCACGTCACTAACATATTTTGCATAAAATCATTTCTAAACAAAGTTGTTATGGCAGAAGAAAGGCAGACAAAAATCAAACACATACTATATAGACTTAATTTGCTAAAGTTAAATAAATGACAATGTGGCAGGGTGTAGGGTGGTAAAAGAAATGAAATTTGGCCTTCTGACAGGTGGAGGTATTAATGGGAGCTGCTCGCACGACCTCACCAAGATGGAACATGCCTTAAGCATGGGGTGCGGTTGCGGAGGCCATCTTGGGAATGGCGGAAACACAGGTTGCACTGATATCAAAATTGGATTAAGTCACAAGCATAATCAAGTAGTGTTTGGCTGTGATGGCTGTTGCTGTGGGAGAGCCCTGCACCTTGGCCTGCACTGTTGCTGTTGGAGTGTCCCTCACCATGGCCTGCCCTGTTGCTGTTGAAGAGCCCTGTGCCATGGCCTGCGCTGTCACTGTTGGAAAGTCCCGCACTCAATATTATAATGCTACATCATGTTTGAAATTGCAACATGGCGTGCACATGGCCTTATCCTGCTGCACCACTGTGCAGTTGTTTAAATGCGTTAATTTTTTAAGTTTACATCCAAGCCTGACCAGCTTTCACTGAAAACCTGAAGGTTCTGCTCAATTCTAGAAATGCTCTATTTCCTGTTTGAAAATATCTAGTTTCCTGTTTGGTAGATACCATAGAATTAAATTATACACAAGAGTGGCATGTAGGTTCCTTGTCTAAATCTCTGATCTCTGATAAATTATATTTCCTTGTTTAATTATAAAGGAATAATTTATTAGGTAGAAATAAATAAATGATTTAAAAAATGCATAGGGAAATCAATATATTTAGAAATACATATGTTTAAATAAAATACATGTAGAAATTAATGTTTATATTATAAATGTATAAATAAATGAATAAATAGCAAGCCAAATATGTCATATTAATTGATTTGGCTGATGCTTTTATCCAGAGCAATTAACATTTGTATACCTATATTTATATCAAAAAAATTGTTAATATAAAAAAAAACTTAGAAAAATGCAACAGCCGTTTCAAGTGGTGCTATCAAATACAAAAGCCCAAGACAGGAGAAGCAATTGGGGCAACCTGGTCAAGCATCAAGCAAATAGACACAATTGGAAAGGTGCTGGGGCCCAACATCCACACAATTGTTGCTTCTAACTTGGCTTCTTTTTTTGATCGCTCCCCTTTACACTGAAATGATCATTCCCTTATCGGCTGTTTTGAACCAGAATAAAGATGCTAAGACACATGTGCCAAGGAAAGTGCTCAACACAGACTTAAGTGTTCCTGGTTATCCTTACAAGCACTACTACAGAGAGAAAGACAGACAGGGAATGGGAAAGGCATCATCACAGGTGCAGACAAATATGCTTTGGGAAGACAAACATACAACATGCAGGTAAGGCACAGGTAGATCAGGGCACACATGGACAGACATTTAGCCCAAGAAAACATGAAAGAGCATGAAGCAATATATTTCCAACAATGAAGATGATGAACAAGACCAATAATGACAACGAGTGCAAGGGATAACGAGAATGCAAGGTAAGTGTATGGGAAGAGACAGCTGATGCTGGGGTGTTGGAGTATTTTTTTTTGGTTGTTCATTATCAATGTTTTTTGTTGCAGATGTGACTTTTGAGCTGATAATGGAATGGTCACAAAGCCCTTGAAGCTGTGCAAAGAGCATTTCAATGCAGAGTGGAGTGATAAAAAAAAAGAATCCAAGTTAGAAGCAACAATTATGTGAATGTTGGGCCCCAGCACCTTTCCAATCGTGTCTATTTGCTTGATGCTTGACAAGGTTGACCCAATTGCTTCTCCTGACTTGGGTTTTTGTGTTTGACATCACCACTTTAAATGGCTGTTGCATTTTTCTAACTTGTTTATTTACATTGACTAATATATATATATATATATATATATATATATATATATATATATATATATATATATATATATATATAATGTGATGTATTCTGACCTTTTCAGCCGGAGTCCGTGTTGTTCTTTCAAACAGGTGTCTGTCTCTTTAATTATTACACGATACAATGGAAGTGCTCTTTAAACACTGTGGTGTACGTTTATTAGCAAACTGATGTTTCAAACAAACAAAAACACAAAACAAAACCTAGCCCTTCTTTAGGCGCTAACTAAACTGGTCAATAGTAGTTCTATCTAATGCAGGGCAGGGTAAGCCTGTTCCCCTGTTTAAATTAATTCCATAAATAACCTAATCCAAATCACATTCAAGCACTTTTGTCAGAACCCGTACCTTTGTTTCGTTAACAGAAAACTCTTTCTTTGTCCGACACACCTTTCCACTGTTCAGTTTTCTCTCTCTCCCCTGAACACACCAACTGAAAACCTTTTTAACCCCAACTTGATCACTCGCATCTGATCAGCATTTGCCCATTAACTATACAATTAAGCAATTGTTACATTAACTATACAATTAAGCAATTGTTACATTAACTATACAATAAGCAATTGTGTGGCTATCAATTAAGGGTCCTTAACTATACAATTAAGCCATTAACTATACAATTAAGCAATTGTTACATTAACTATACAATTAAGCAATTGTTACATTAATATACAATTAAGCAATATCCTATATACAATCGTAACAATGTTCAGTCCTATGTTAAGCTCCATCATAAGTTCGGTAACAATGACACATCCTCAACCCCCACCAATATATATTATGACATTTGAGATCATGTTAGCCTGTAAAATAGTATGTATATATATATATTATTAGCCCTCATACTTATATTTAAGCTGGGAGTGCTTCCATTTTAGTTAGCAATTAGGGGCGTGGCTGTGGTAATGGTATGTAGAGCCAGGAGGTGCAGAGCCATTCTCTAGATTGTTTTGTTGGGGAGAACAATAGGTGCTGTGTGTTGCTGCTATTTTACCTACTATACAAATTGCTTGTTCTTAAGGAGGTGGAAGCATTTTACACAATAAGCGTCAAGAACTTTATTTATTATGTGTGCTAAGTGAGTAATTTATTCTGCTGTTTTAGAGAGGTAAAGGTAGCAGTCCTCTGATAGTTATGGAGTTATGGAGTTTGTTTAGTGAGTGTCAATGATGGCAAGGTTTGTTTTATTGAACCAGGAGTTTTCCCATACAATTGTTAAATTTACTGTCACACAGTGTGTGCAGTAAAAAAAAAAGCAATTTCTCAAAAGAATCCTGGTGTCCTTTGTTTGCTTCCTTCACCTGCATTGACCATATCACCGAGAGAGGTATTGCACTCGGTACACCACTAGGGGCAACCTTCTACTATATACAGTATATTGTATTGAACTGCAATTTTGAGTTGTTATCTTTAATATCATTCTTCATTCCAGCAAAAGCAATTACAATTACATTTGTGGATTCTTACTCTTTAAGCAGTGAGATTCCAGGGATTGTTTTTGATAACTTTTTGGGTGTCAAACAGCCAATCGAGTTTTCAGATCTACAGAGGCCTGTTGGTATAGCCCCAGTTTGCATCAGCCTGACCACCTACCTGAACTTGTGATGCCTGAACTTGCTGCATGTCTCTGAGCTGCCACTTTTTGTGTTATTGTAAAATGGCCAGGTGAGCAGTTATAGTTGGTCTTTGCATCCCTGTCAGGAGAGTAATACCCCAGGGGAACCACTACTTTGCATATTTGATAAAGTCAGGGTGTTAAGCCATGGCCTGTTTCCTCTCATGAGGATCAATATTGTTTTAAATATTAAATCAAAATCCCAGTGTGGAAGTCTGGCAGAATGGAATCAATAGAACACCATTACCACGTCCTCTAATCATGTGCTGCAGTGTTACATAACAGGCTAGAGTTTCAGACAATGTTGCACCATTGAGCGATGTATTTTAAGAGGTTATAAAATATTAAATGCAAGGGCATTTTGTTGGGCAAAAATTAAGTCATATCTCAAGACAGAACAATTGTTTTAAAATCCATTTAATATAAGTGTACTCTTGTTAATCTAAAAGAGGCCCTGTCCTGGGGTGAGGAGAGGAGTGATCATATTCTACACTGTAAAAATTAAACCTTTATTTAACAGACTGGCAGCCGAGCAGCACGGTAATTTCCAGTAAAATGAAGTTCAGTACTATGAACCAATTTGCATTCTCTTCTCTAAAAATAACTCCAATTTACTTTTAAAAATACAAAAGATTTTACCGTAAAAATAATTTTAAAACATTATATCGGATTTTTCCCACTGACATTATACAGAGAATTTAAATTCATGTCAAAACAACCTACAATAACTGTGTACCTCTGTTGAGTCTACGTTTTAAACCATGAAAGGAATGTTAAACTCCTACTGTAGTGCTTAGGAGCACTGTTTGTTGCTTTCATTTACATAACCGAGACAAGCAACACACACGCTAGCTCGCTTAGCCCCGGATAGCCACTTCCCCAGCCCCACAGGCTGTTAGGGGGACATACACCAAAACACAATACACGACAGAATGACATTAACAACCTCCTGAACTATGTAATGGGACATCAGAACAGCTACATACATCAAGAAATAACAACTCTGGACATGAATACAGCGTTAATTCAACAGTTTACCCAAAATCCAGCGCCTTTGCGCCTATTTACATATTCGCACACAAGGTCCATCTGCCTTAAGTTCCAGTAAATATATATAAGCTCAAAGAGCCAACTGACACAGATATTTAAAACGTCACTGTTTAAACCTTAAAGCACAAAACTGTTTTTAACCGTTGAAATCTAAGGTACTAAGAAATGCACTGACATTTTTTTCTTCTGGGGTGATTAAAACAAGTACCAATAATTACAATTCTTGCTTTGTCAAAAGTGATAATCGAACCTACACCTTTTAGGAGTACTGGAACTTTAACGCGCTGCTAGAAAGAAATGTCGTCTGATCATGACAGAATTAACTGGTGATATTTTGATTGTGTATTTAAAGGGGAACTCGTCCAATTCCTCTTGACAGCGTCCTCGACGTAGAGACAGTTGCGTTAAGTGTAGTGTTACACCTGTATCTCCGTTTCAGCACTGGAACAGCTCCCGCGTGTCATCTCAGTCACGTCCGCAGACAAGTCAGGCCTTTTTTTGAATTACAACATAACCAAGGCGTTGCACGCAACAATTAAAATTCTAAAATATAGCAACCGGTTCACACACACACACACACACACACACACACACACACACACACACACACACACACACACACACACACACACACACACACACACACACACACACATACACACACACACACACACACACACACACACACAAACACACACACACACACATACACACACATACACACACACACACACACACACACACACACACACACACACACACACACACACACACACACACACACATACACACACACACACACACACACACACACACACACACACACACACACATACATACACACATATGCATACACACACACGCACACATACACACACATACATACACAAACATACATACACACACGCACACACACACATACAAACACACACACACGCACACATACACACACATACACACATACACATACACACACACACACACACACACACATGCACACACACACATGCACACACACACACATATGTTTATTTAGCATTTCCCGGTATTATTCAGAGTTGATCAAAGTTCTTTCAACTGGTTTAACGGCACATTAAATAAATTGGCTGTTCTATTTAATACTTTATAAATATGTTGCTATATCATAAATAACCTACCAAAATATAAACTATATTTTCTGATATGCCATTAAGCTGGTAAATAAGCAACAATTGCCCATTTATATGCAAACGGTAGGCTATATAACAAAGCATCCGGTCGAACAAGTCTGCAGCTCATTGATTCCACAAGCGGCAACGTTTATATCTGCAGGTTTCTCCTACATAACGCCAGAGAGCTGAAAATATATTGTGTTTTAAAAGGGCACCCAGCGCAGTGGTCGAGACAGGTTACAAATAGCCCCCGTTGATTCTTCAAAGACTGAACATAAACGACAAACTCGGGCAATCTCTATTTATAATGTCCTTTGAAGAAGCATTTCAACAACAGGTTCGATAAAATGATTTAGACCAATTTTATCTATCTATCTATCTGTCTGTCTGTCTGTCTGTCTGTCTGTATCTATCATTTACAAAAATTAACCGCGAACCATAACAATTCGAAGTGTCGAAAAGTGTTAATAAAAACACAGCAATTGTGGAGATAGCTCTTAACTAGATAAAACACAAAACAAAGTGTGTTGTCTGGCAGGAAAGCACAGTTTTAGTGTCATTTTCAGATGAACTAAAACAACGATCTTGGAGCGCAATGGTGCTACATATATCGCCTGGTGTGTGATTGCAGTGACAGGTAGGCTACTACGGGGCGCCTCGACCTTATTCTACGCTGCTCTTCTTAATTTAAGATAGAGAGATGATAAAGAGATAGATGGATGGACCGTGTGCTGAAATCTGACGTCTGGCGGTGAAAACTGGAAATGGAACGAAAATAGAACACAGAGAAGACAGAGAAGCGAGGAGATTGGGAGCTTGTGTTGTTTTTTTCCTTTGCTGCTATGTTATTACCCTGTTTTATGCAATCGTTCCTCTGGGAAACTGCTAACGCGGTGTGTAGTAGGCTGGACCAGTTTGCAGCTTGCGCGGATTTAATTGGCTGCCTTCACTGGAGGAGTTTCAAACAGCGCATAGTACAGAGAAACTGTATTTGAAAAACTGAAGCTCACTCGCACACACGCAGAACTAACTACGTGAAGACGAGATAAGTTCTTTGTAAAGAGAGTAAGTTGGGCGCAGCGAGGATAGACTGGCACCGCAGACTTTCATTATATAGAGGCATGTTTAACTCCCTTCTCATTCCAACTGTTTTAGTATTTCAACCCCTAGCACCTGCAAAATACACATATCAAGACCAAGCAGACCAGGCAGAGACCTTCACACAGGAGGGCCTGCTTTGATTGGCGCTCCGCTAAATGGGTTCAGAAGGGCAGCCGCAGCTGTCCCGTCAACCTCTGGTCGTTTGCAAGGCTTTGGAGATGTATAACTTTCAAGTTGGATTTTAAAAGATAAGTAAACAGAATCATACCGTTAAATAGACGAAAACAAGACATTTGCCAACAGTGCGATTTGGAGTACGTGTCTATATTTGGAAAAAAAAAAAAAAAAGCGGTCGGCCAGTATACCGTGTCATCGTCATGTGTGATTGTCGCAGATTACATTAACAGCCGTCTAAGATAACACCTAATATCAAATCTAGGTTAGTAACCGAGTTGAAGCAATTCTTTGTGGAAAACATTTCGTTCAGAACACTCTTTTGAAGTGCTTTTAGCCTGGCCACTCGGATGTCACACTGTTGAGCTGTGAGGACGTGTCAAAAAAAAAACACAAAACAAAACAAAACAAAAAACAGCGAGGAAAGCAAACATAAGAGTAAAGCGCAGTTAATGCGCTACTGTTCTTCGTTCCCTTAAAGAGGACACACCGGTAGACGAGGACACCTCATCGCGGACTAGGGAGAGACTAAGGATTGCACAGAGGTGTACGCCACCGCATCGCATATTCCAGGTAACCATTGCTTCAAACAAATACAAAACCTATTTTAAATGTTCGATACAGTTAGCTGAACCTATAGGACAGTTATTAGATAATACATTACAGAAACCTAAATTTAAAGAAAATAGCCCACCGATAATTGTTAAAAATAAAATGGTGTTGGTTTCACACAAACCAAGGGAAGTGAAGTTGAAAATGCTCTCTGAAAAAAAACAAACAAAAAAAAACCGTTAAAATTAATTGTGGCAAAACTGTTTCGGTTAAGGGTCGCACAGTCTGTGTAAAAAACAATAAACAACAACTCAATTTGGGCAAAAAAAAAAAAAAACCCAAACACTGCATTGTTCTATATCAGAGATTTAACACAAAACATGTGTTTACATTAATCGAGTGCAGCTACATAGCAGCCCACTTTTTCTAAAACCTCAATACTTTCTGCTAGGAACGATTTTATATGAAAGTAATTAAATGTTGAATGTACGATTCATACTTAGTATTAAAACTAACTATGTAAAATGGTCTAATATTAATTGTTAATATCAAGTACATTTTTGAATTGCATGAAGCTCCGATAGTTTGAAAATTATCTGCGGCGTTTTGATCAAAGCAACATGAAGCAAGTTTAGAAATAATAATAATAATAATAATAATAATAATAATAATAATAATAATAATAATAATAATAATAATAATACCTCTCAAGCAAAGTCCCATAATTATGAAAACCCCGGGATCTCGTTTACCCGCAGAAAGGCATTAGCCCCATGGAACACAGATAGGGGAGGCTGGCAGAGAGCAAGGGGCAATAGGGATAATTAAACAAACAAAAAGAAATATTAAAAACGAATTATTTCAATCCAGGAAATCTCTGGATCCTTGCTGCGCATTCCAGTAATCTGACGGCGATCTGCTCCACGCTATTAAATTATAACCTAGTGATTTGGAGGGAGGCTGCTGTCAGATTAAAATTGAGAAACAATTGTTCAGAATTAATTAGCATGGGGAAAAAAAAATACAATCTGCAGAGACAAGAAGGAAAGGACTAATTTTTTCCCATTATTACATTATAGCAAACTTAGTGATGTAGCCTCTGCCATAACAGCGAGGAGTTCTCTGATCGCTGGTCGCTCGGCTGCCTTCTTACCCCGGCTGCACCCTACTGCGTTTCCCCCGCTCCCTGCTCGGCTGTGGATGTGAATTGAGGCGCTCATTTCTGCTGGTTCTTTTTGCAGGGTATGCGGGATCTGAGCTGAAGATGGAACTTCTGTGGATTTTATTGGCTTCTATCCTCCATCTATACGTCGAAGGGCAAGGAGTTTATGGTAAGACCTATTTAAACACGTAAAATAAAGTGTGTCATATACGTATTCTTTAAAACAATGCTTTTTGCATGAAACAGAAATGTTAGTTTTTTTTTCAGACAATAAACATAATCACTACATTGTTTAGAATCTGCTGAATTAATAATTATTAGTATTCTCTTTCATTCTCAAATATTTAAATGTAGTTATAGCAGCCCTGGGTTTGTGTTCGGTGTTTTGTATCTGTGTAAGCGGGCATGAACACCTACAAAGTACCGGACCAGTCCACCCAGACACCTTGGTAAAAAAAAAAAAAAAAAAAAAAAAAAAAAAAAAAAACTAATTTGTTTTAGTCTGTCATCTATTAATCTATTAATGTATTTACTTATTTTAGTTAATAAAGGTCTCTTTAACTATTCTGAGCAATGAAGTGTTAAATAGTCTATTGTTTCTGGTCAGTCAAACTATTAAAAAAAAGATTTGGTGTATAGTAGGCTCTGATCCCGATTAACTGTCCGCTTTAGAGCGGATTATCCATCCTGGATAAAACTGTAGTATAATAATAATAATAATAATAATAATAATAATAATAATATAATAATAATAATAATAATAATAATAATAATAATGCTTTCGTCTAGAACAAATAACAGTATGGGATCTAGCATAATATCACTATGATATATATATATATATATATATATATATATATATATATATATATATATATATATATATATATATATATATGTGTATGTGTGTGTGTATATATATATATATATATATATATATATATATATATATATATATATATATATATATTCTAGTCTAGCTGCAGTAATTTGTATCACACATCACTGGTTATACTAAACAGGACAGCAGGCATGGTGGGACTGGCTGCTCAGTGACAGACAAACACCAAAGCTGTCCAGTTTATTAAGTAAAGCATTCATGTGCAGAGAATGTATATAGTGACCCTACACATAAGAATATAGTGGTTAGGCACATAATAGATAAGGAGCTCCCACACATAAGAATATGGAAAGCCTACACATACAGTAAAAATACTGTCACCCACACATGAAGATACTGTGACACAACACATAAAAATAAGCTCACCTTGCAAATATTTATTCAACAGTCATGATCTGTTTCATACGCCATATGTTTTAAACAGAGGGGACTATCTATAATTTGCACACAATACAGGAGTCAGGGGTACTCTCAGTGAAACTGTGTGCTTCATAGGTGCTTTCTCTAGAACCCTTATTTTGGAATGGTTCTAAGAACCATTCTGTTATAACAATGGTTTGACGTAACAGGTTCAAAGGGTTCTAAATATAATCATTATGGGATCCGCAATCTCATGCTTCTCATGTTTGAAACCCTCCAAGTTCCATTGGTTCTTATAGAACCTAAACATCTGGCTCAATGAAAAAAGATGGGGAAGGGAATGTTTTTCCGAAATCCTGTGCCTTTGGAATGACACTGTAACATTTAGCATGGCTGTTTAATGTATGATTTTTTAGTGCATACCAGTTTACCTGGCAGATCTCCAGTGCACAGTGGTTTTGCCCTAATGATTAAAACCAACACTAAACGGTGTTTCAAATCTCCGGCTGGTTTTTCAGTGTGGATGGTCCACTTTTCAAACTGCAGCCAAGTACAGTATAATCCCAGTGCATTTACCCACAACTACGAACCTCGACCGTGAAATTCCCTACCTACGGATGTCAGTGACTTAAGACTCCTTTTATAAATATAAATCTTTTTTGTTTGCCAGTGTTTACCATTAATCAGTACCTTGTGCCTGGAAGTGATTCTGTCGCATTGTTTTGTCCTTAATTGTGCTGTATTGTCACTTTCCTGGAACATACTGGTAGTGGCTATTAAAGATAGGGCTTGGGTTACGGCTAGGGTTGCAGTAATAAAAGATATGCTTAGCACTTTTGGACCATCAGCAAGGTTTATTGTTGCACAGCCAATACAAACTCACTTTCTTCAGCTTCTGCTATAGTGTCATACAGGGCTAGTACTTTCTCAATTCCATCATTCTCACTCACACTCTGCTTTAATACTAATTCTGATACAATGGAATACAAAGCTGCTATTCTCTCCACTGCTTGACCCTCTCTCGCTGCCTCTGCTCTATCTGCCTATGGGATAATCCAACTGCTATTCACTCCATACTCACTGTACCAGCCTCTCTTCTCTAACACTCTCTGATATTGTGTAATAGAAGTCTGCTATTCTTCACACTCCTCCATCCTAGCTCTCTGCACTAATACTGCCTCTGATGCAAAGCTACACCAAAGCTGTATAAAATCCTATTAACCTTCAGCCTACTGAAAACCAATGCTTTGCAGCTTTTTGGGTTAAACAATCCCTTCGTAGGAAGTATTGCTGCAGGCTGTGTAGGCAATAATTTTCTGAATTGAAATCGTGCTCCTTCTAGTCTGACCGCCGGTGTTACGTTAACACAGCAGCCAGGATTATCGCAATACCTCGGGTAATCCAGTTTGAGATCAAGGCTTCTAGCTGGCAACTTTATCTGATGGTTTGTTTCTTTTTTCAGTGTGTTTGTAACAAATGTAGAGGCAGCATTTTATAAAATGTATTTTGGGTGCATGTGCACTGGATTCTCACAAGTGAAGAAGAAATTGGGAATGTCTGTACTTGGCTAGGACCTGCAAATTACAGTAGGAGTAGCAGTACATGACTAGCAGTGCTGCACTGTTTTACAGGGCGCTGGTGGCTCATGTAACAAAGCTATCTGACCATACACACTAAAGACTAAGTTCTTACTCACTGCACTTGTTTTTTTTAACCAGGCCTGGTTATAGAGGACACCTATTTTATTATTGTTAAGTTCATGCCTAATGCTGGAGTGCAGTTTTAATTGAATTTGAAGGAGTTTTTTCTGAAGTAACTGCCATTGCGCTTTAACTTACATTATTTCATAATCTTTTTCTAACCGTTGAAACTTGGAAATGATATGATTTTATACGATTTTGCTGCGTTGTTAATGTAGTGAAACTGGGGGGAATAGGTTTCCTGTAGAAGCTCTTAGGTTCTTAGCTGTCTACACAAGGGTCGGTTTACACAGTCGATGATGTCACTTTGGGACTTTGTTATCTGATCTTGAAAAACTGAGAAAGGAAAAAAAAACAATCTGAAGTGTTTTTTGTGTGCTCTGAGGAGAAGGATCATCCCCTCCCTGGTACAGAGTCAAGGGCAGAACAAAAGGAAAGTTAGGAGAAATCAATTATATCAGCCACAGGAATGGCGTCTCAGGTACCAGCCAAGCATTGCAGTCTGCAGGAGTGTAGGGGACAAAAACATCAACCAGGACAGCAGTGCTAAAGGTCTTTATACTGCTAGACAGTAAATGCAATTTTATTACAAACTGGACTTATTTTAAAAGCATGCAGTCTGTCTGTGTTGGGGTGGCACAGTCCAATCTTACCTTTGAATCTCAACTCTCACTTTATACTGTTACAACTGCAGGGTTCTACTGTTATACCCTTAGCCTTGGTGCTTTCTCTAGGTAGTATTTGGCTCCTCATATTAAACGTTGATGCCTAAAAATCGTTTTGTTTTAGCTGTGCTAAATGCTCAGTGATTCCTTATACGGTAATTACTATAGATTAGTGTTTAGAAGCTTAATAACATACACATATACATACTACCAGGTTGGGGTGGTAGGTTTGTCTTTGTTGCATTTCTGTCAGCCAAAACAACAGCAAAAAATGGTTTGTTATATACAGCATTGACTAGGTGCCATGTCATGTGAATCCTTTAACCATTCCTGAGCATTTGTAAACACCACATATCCTTCTAAGGCATAGCCATTCAGGCATCAAATGGGTTTCATTGAAGTCTTCACTGCTCCATACTGCTGCGAGATGTTTCTGCAGACAGTTCTGAAGCAGGTTCCTTCCTGTGCTGATGATCAGCAGCTATCAGTGGAGCACTTGAAGAAACCTGTTGCATCTCTGTTTAATAATTAATAGCAGCCAATGAATCCACAGAGAAGCAGGCTGAGATTGATGCTGACAGTGAGCAGAGACAAGAGTGTGGTATCAGGGGATACAGGCATGGTGTAAACTCATTTTTTTGGACTCCCAAAGGGAATCTGCTTGTTTTATGAAACTGTGAAGCACAGTGAACCTCTTGAGTTATTTGGTTTCCTAAGGTATTGCTTTTTCTTTTACTTGGTTTGGGGAAGGCAAAGGTTCCTCTGGAAATATCCGCTGCCTGGTATATTTATAAGAAATATGTTTGTGTCACTGCTAAAGGGCAGGACCTCATTAACCTCTTAGCTACCAAGTCGATGCTATAAAACAGTTTTCTTTAGCAGCTATATAAGTAGACACTCTGCAGGGATGATAGTTTCAAATGTTGTTTTGCCTTGATGTCCATTAGACAAGTTTACCACAGTAATTTTGCACAGTATTTTTTGCAGTTGTTCCACCTTTTTCCCATGGTTATACTATTATGTACCATAGTTTACCATAGTTTGCCATGTTTAAAAAAATATATATGATTTACCAAACCTATCTGGACTTTACTATGCTAACCTATGATTTACCTTGTTCTTGCTATGCCTTACAGCACTTTGTTTTTACTGTGGGAAACTATTGGATACAAGGTGATATATTCTGATGAGTCATAAATCTGAATGAAAGAAAGAAAGGGTCTGTCAACAAAGAAATTCACAAGGCCCCCTGAGAGCCAGCTTCCCGGTGGGGATCATGACAACAGCAGCGGCTGTATAATAATAAGAGCACCATGTACAATGAGAAGCACAGAGCTATTTCCAGCCTGCACAGTTATAAGAAACCCAAGAAAACGCTGAATAAATACTGGAAAAGTAATGCATGTGGCATGCAGGTGCCATGAATATATCGCCTCTTCTTGCAGAATGGATTCAGTAGGAAGTCATGCGTTAGTTCATGCATAATTCTGTTTGCATTACTGACAATTATTAGAGACGCATTGTCTGGTGTTGCCAGCTCTACCAAGTAGAGCCCACCAGCAGGTAGAGGGAGGCTGGCTATCTTGTCAAGGCTCTTTGATTGACTTCATTTGAAATCTGATGTGGGCCTGGAAAAACAAAATCCTCTTAATGTGGTTGTAAAGGTACAGTTACCGAGGGATTGTGGTAGCGCAAAAAGCAAATTTGAGTCTGACGCTCAGTGATAAAGCGCAGTCTGTATTTTGTCTAGAGCTTCTAGTTTTTGTTTTTTATTTTCCATCTCTGTCCCTCCTTTTAAACCTTAATTAATAGTTGTTAAGCAACAACTTCCTTTGGTAATTAATGTTTGATTAAGAAAGCGAATCAGCTCAAAATATGTTTAAAGGGACATCACGTGATCAAAAATAAAACACGAAAACTAGAAGCCCTAATTATGTAGATGGTGCAGACAAAAGAACACAGAGCTCTGGAACAAAATAAAAAGAACTAAACAGAACAGGATACAGGATAACAAGCTATCCTTAGCCATATTCTGAGGACATCTAACCTCACTTTGCTCTCTCTCTCTCTCTCTCTCTCTCTCTCTCTCTCTCTCTCTCTCTCTAGTATGGCAGAACACAGCCTTTATATAGCTTGATCCTTGATAGTTCTGCCTCTGGGCTAAACTAACATGAAGGATTAACAAAGACATTCCCCAAATAAGATGCATATTAAAACACGGTACACCGTGTTTTACCTTTAAATCAGGGTGCAACCAGTAGGTTTTAATCCCCTGGTTTTCTTTTAAATGTTTCATTTTGAAAGGCATGTATCAGCCTATCCAAGTAAAACATTAGAAAAAATCCCCCCCCCACATTGAAATCAATGGTGCACGATCATGAGGCTCAATACACGCACTAATTCATGCTTGCACCCCCAATCTAGCTTCGGCTAATGACTGCTGCAATGCTTTCTCCCAGTAAGTTTCAGTTTTATTTTGCCTATTTTACTGGCCCATTTCCAAACCAGACACCCACATTCCCATCTGAATACAGGTTAGTACATACGTTATAAAACTTGTACAGGTTTACAGGCAATTCATATTTCAAACAATATGGATCATTTAGTGATGGGTAATCCACTCCACCACTCTGGTACTTCTGTTTATTTCAGTAATTTGGGGGCCCTAATTCCTCGGATTTGGGGGGGGGGAATTAGAGGAGCAATAATCTCTGGCCTTTGATGGGAAGTTTGTCTGCATCCTGGTGGCTCCCAACCCCCAAATAAAATAGATAAAATATTTATTATAAATCATGAAGCCCCTTCGAAAACAAAACTCCAGATTGCAGAACATTCCAGCACATCTTATTTTGCCGTTAGTTTTTGTCTCGTGCAATGTATACTACCAACTGACGAAAGGTGATGGGCAGCAGACTATGGGGCTGATGTAAGGATACATGCAACGTGATCTGTGGCTGCAAAACACCCATATTATGGCCAAAATTGGTGTTTGGGAGGCGCAAACCGTGTTTAGCGGCTGTAAAGTGGGACTTTAGAGGCCACTAAAAATGCAGTGTTTGTAGAAATGCAGTGTTTGTAAAGAATGGTTTTCACCTGACGTTCTGCACCAGCTATCAAATGAGCACTTTGCTGTCATTAATGATACTGAAATGTCATAATGTCATTTGCTGTCATAAATGATACTGAAATGTATTCAAATGAAGAAAAGAGCATGGAATTGGTCAGAAATTTGTAATACTAAGTGGGTGCAAACATTATAATAAGATGTAAGGATTTTGCCTTATACTTGGGCAATTGCTGACCCTCCAAAAACTTTGCACCTCTTCTTACAAGGTGCAAACCACATGCCTTCAGAGACCTGTCATTGGCCTCAGGGTGGCTGCTAAGGTACACTTCCTGATGCAGCGACGCTTGGCTCTTGTTGAGGACGGGCAGAAAAACCTTCAGAGGAGAAGGGCAAGATGGATAAGACCCCGTACATTCAAACCCAGGATCACTTTGTTTAGAATGCCAGAGGATGCGCATTATCATCTCACTCCACAGGTCATCCTAGACCTAATAGCTGAATTTCACCATTTCATCACCTGGTTGACTATCTTCCTGGTAACACCGACAACATTGACTTTCTACACTGTAGAGGATCATATGACCTCTTTGGTAGAATCACTAATGTTGGCTGGCTTTTCCAAATAACTAAATTCCATGCTGAGTGACCTCAGCCATAAGGACTCTCAGCTCCTCTTCAGAAAACTTTTCTGTTCTTTTCTGTGCGCTAAGAGGACTTTGCTCGTTTGATTTTTGCGCTCCACAAATCTACAGCGCCTACTGCTTTCTGTACTCCTAGCTCCCCTCACCTCCGGGCTTTAAGTGCAGCCGCTAAATAGCCCGATGCACAGGCGATGCTGATTACGACCCTCATTATCATGATTACAGCTCATTATTTGTGCGTTAAGTAATTTGCATTGCTGTTAAGCTTACATAGGCCGCAGTGCAAAGTAATTGCCTGACCTCTAGACAATAAGAATTTTGCAGCATCAATTCTTTGCACTACGCCTATCCTTACATCAACCCATATATCTGCTATTCCTAGCAGTTTAATGATGTTAGTTCCTCACAATGAAAGCCTAACATGATGTAGTGAATGTATGGAGTTGATTGTGCATGCTACGTTGGATCCTAGCTTCCAAGCCTGAAGATAGAGGCAGCTTGCAAATTAACACGAAAAGGAAAATAATTAGGCAATAAATACAACAATTAGGAGAGTGATATTTACCCTCTGTTTCAAATTGTGACATTGCTTCTGCACTCACTTTCCTGTGACAGTCACTATGCAAGAACATTACTAATCAAATCAATTACACATTGTGCTCCTTTTATAGAATAGACATGCATGGTTGAACAAAAGACTTTGACAGATACAAATTGTTATAATATATAGTAGACCCTGGTATTGATGTGATACAGCCATCTGACATGTATTTGTACTTTATCAGATGGAAAATATTTGATATTATTATTATTATTATTATTATTATTATTATTATTATTATTATTATTATTATCACAGTTGTGAATTATGCAGAGCAACACAACATGTATGTAGTTGTTTCACTTTTAATTTGCTTGCTGTATTTGTGAAGTAAAGCTTAGTAAAACTCTGATTGCGATTGTGATTACCGGATTTATCTCTGATTTCACTGTAATCCGAGTAGACTTATGTTCCATTTGACTTACGCCCAACAGTGCTTTGGCCAACCTGGTTTTGGGACGTGTTGACAAAAAATCCAGATTATCTATACTTTGTAATTATTTAACTATACATAGTAAAAATGTAACATACAATGTTCTATGTGTTACCCCCATTATGTACGTACAGAAAGACTTGCCAGGAAAATGATTCTCTGTCAAGAAACCAAACATACTTTCCTGAGTAGTCAGTAACCTGACCTCATTTAGTATCCATCTGTGATGAAACCGTTTCGTAAATCACCATAACAGGAAACAGCAGTGTAGTTTTATTGCCAGAATCTATACTGTACATATGAACTGATTCATAATACTTGACAATAAGAAACATAAGAAACATTAAAAAGTGTATGAACAATTCGGCCCATCAGTGCTTGTCTGGTTCCTAGTATCTGATTGATCCCAACGATTCAGCATCAACAGTGTGGCTCGGTAACCCATTCTGTACTCTCACCACTCTCTGTGAGGGTGTGGAATGGGTTACTGAAGTTAGCTCACCACTCTCTGTGAGGGTGTGGAATGGGTTATCAAGCTCTTCATTACCTGAGGGTGTGAAATAGGCTATCAAGCTCTTCATATATGAGAAGGTCTTGAATGGGTTGTCTATAGTAGTTCATAATTATTTAGTTTGGGCGAAAGGGCCAACTGCCTGGAATTTGTGAAATTCCAATGACTCATTAGTAAAACTGAACTAGTAACTAATGCAGGTGTTTGAACTAGTTTAATCAGTTTTACTCTTCTGATGTATTTCTGTATTTTCCAGTGATATATATATATATATATATATATATATATATATATATATATATATATATATATATATATATATATATATATATATATATATATATATACTGTATATATATAGTTTTATTAGCAGATCTATCCCAGTGCTGTATATGGGGTATCAGTCTCAAAGGTTTTATTAGAATTAAAGCTGCTATGACATTCCACTCCAGTGGGATGCCCCTTTTCCTCTCTGGTCTGTGTTATCCTAACAATGGCTTGGCTTCCTGCCATGGCATTGCCTCTTTCATTCCACTATTGAAAACCACGGCACCTCATACAGTGTGGCAGGCTGCTGGCTCCCAAGGACAGAGTTGTCATGCAGGTGGAGTGCGCTGCTGCTTGGTAAATCGTAATTAGTTTAACATTTTGTCAAACTCTTACATCTGCTCTTTGTGTTGCCACTTCATCAATGGGAAAGGGTAATCTGGCTGATTGCTGGATTTCCTTATCCAATGGCGGTGTTGGCCGCTGTGGGATGTGCTCTGAATCCAGGCTCTGCAAGTGAGGGGAGAGCTGTATTGATGTTAGGATACGCGCTGCAGAGTCTAGATAGGCCAGGGACTAGAGTTTACCAGCTTGTAATGGTGGTCAGGCTGGTTTGATGTTAATCCAGATGGGAAGGCAGCATTTTAGAGCCCTGACAAAGAATACAAGCACATTTATTTTAGTAGTCTAGTTCCACAGTTCCATTCTATAACACAGAGTTGGGTACTTCTATAATGGATCCCACTAGCTGTTCCACGTTACTCTGGATACATCCGAGTCTACTTAGCTCTCCACCCTGCTCACTACTGAGAAATATACAACTGAGGATGTAGTGCAAATTAACTATATTCAGTATTTTAAAGGTACAGGAACCAATTATGAAAGGATCATTGCAAGCTCTACCCTGTCTGTTCTGTTCTGTAGTGACTGCAGAGCCAACACAGACACACACACACAGACAGACACACACACGCACAGACACACACACACAGACACACAGACACACACACACACACACACACAACACAGACAGACAGACAGACACACACACACACATACTGTTTTTATATATTTGTGAGGACATTGCGTTCACTTAAATTCTATCTTATGTTTCCTGTCTCTTGTGAAAGTAGAGAGAAACAAAACCATTTTTTGTTTTTATTAAACCGTAATTGTTTGCCTCAATGTCCTTGTTATTATAGCAAAGGTAGTTCACATACCGTGTGTACAGCTCTCTGAACTGAGAAATATCTGTATTCCCCTGTGAAGACGATAACCAGTTCCATGAGGTTCATGTGGGACAAAACATTTAAAATGACTTTCATTTGTATTGCATCAGATAAAGAACTATTTAATTTTATAATTAGCTTCAGCTGTCTAATATTTTTATTTAACACGGTAAAGGCTTCCAATGAGCAGAAGTTTGCATGAGTTGTTTTTTGTTGTTTTTGTTTTTATGAGTACACCACTCTATAGACAGGCAGAGCTATAGATGGGTTAAGTTAACAAAATGGCAAGATGATGAATATATATATAGTTACCCCTGATAAAAACCAAATCAGATTAATAGAAAAACAGTGGAAAGAAAACACCTAGATATCATTAAACAACTTAAACTACCATGGAAGTATCCTCGGATAGTTTAAATGAGCTTTCTTAGAGGGAGGAGTGAAACAATCAAGACATTTCCATTTCCAATCAGCAGTAATTTCCACGCTCAGGCACAGCGCTGCAGCAGTACTGCGTGAAGGAAGGTTCTGCATTGTAAACAGTATTGGGGGGGAGGCAAGGTAGGTCTTGCAGACTTGAAACTAAAATAGCAGACACAACATTTCCACGCTCTCCTCATCACGGAAAGCAGCCCACCACTTCTATGTTAAAAGACCAACCAGGAAGCAACAGGTGTTATGAGTAGTGACGTACCATCCGTTAGGAAACTTAACCAAATGCATAGCAAAGTGTAATAAAGCATAGTGAACGCATCATAGACATATACTAGATCCGCACACTGAACACTATTAACCCTTAGCTGTCCATTTATTCAGTGCTTGTCAGGCGCGTCAGATCCAATTTATTTTCACACGCGCTGTTTATTTTACATGCGCTGTTTAAAATATATTTTTTCACAGTAAAACAGGTTTAAAAGGTACTGCATAGCAAAGGACACTCATCACTACATCTCCAGCCAAGCCCCACTCCTTCTTCGCTGTATTTTTCCTCAGTGCTAACAGAAGAAGAACACCCATGTATTATACCATATATTATTAGATTATATAACATGGGAAAACCACAAAATAGAGGTGCAAATTTACGTGGTAAACCTTTGTAAGGGATTTTCTGGATTCTGTCTGGAGAGACGCTCATAATGTAGTGTAGTTTTTTCAGTACTGTTGCACTGTATTTACCATTTTCTAATATATTCCACATGCATTTCTCAAACAACTGTGAGTGTGATGATGGCGCTCTATGAATTAATGATGTGAATTTAACATTATTTTGTATCATTTTGTTGTGTGTGTGTTATTTTTTAAATATGTATTTTGTTTGTAATATTTCTGTGAAGATAGCAGGTAGCCCATGCTGTGAACATGGTATCAATCTAGAGGCTGTTTCAGAGGAATGTGATAGCTCCCTGATGAAAACCATCACAGGATAAAACATTATTCTTTGCTATTTGTGCTGTACTGCAAACTCAGTAGCAAAAAAATGTTTAGACAATGTGAAGCTAATGATAATAATGAAACAACAATGCGTACATATCGGGTGTAAACAGACATTATCAACTTCAAAAGAGAAGCTCTGGGAAGGTAATGCAGCACCAGTTCAACTCTGCAGTGATACATCCTATTTTTTATATTTCTTCTTCAGTTTCAATAAATAACAAATGTAATGTTAGGGTTCAGATGTGGTGAAGAAATAACTCTTATATCAATAATTCAGCGGGAGGCGGACAGATTCCAATCTTACTGTTTTATTACTGCAGCCCACATGTTGCACAACTTCTCAACTCACCTCACTTCCTGGTTATTGAATACAAGACCCTTCAATAACTTTATACAAACAATTAGAAGGCAAACACTATTGCAAAGCAAGCTTAATGCTACCAGCAGAGTTTAACCAATTGCCTTATTAGCCTTTAACAGCAAGTATGTTTAATGTATTATTATTATTTTATACATTTTAACACTGATCTTTTATTAATTTTGAATATTTTAAATCAGTGATCCTCAATGCTGGCACTCGAGATCAAATCCAGTCCAGGTTCTTACTCCAAGCACGTTCTAATTGTAATGATTCACGACTCAAGTTTGGAGTAAGTCAATTAGTTTATTGTTCTCTTCCCACCTAACGTAAAGTCCTTCTCTTTACGAGACCTTTATCATTACGACATATCAATATATCTTTCCTCTTTTTTTTTATATATGAACAACAGGAACAACATCTCTAGTGGAAAATAAAGTCTCTTCTCCTGAATATATGGGCAGTGATCCTCCTACATCCATGAAAAGGGAACATAAAATGCCCCCCTTTTCCCCTTTTTTATGTATTTATTTTTGTTTTTATTTTAAATTTCCTCAGTCAGACGCAAGGGTGGTCAAATTGTTCTGTGTGAGGAACAATGCAAGGGCTCATCACTGACACCAGCAAGCTTTTTCCAAGCAGTAGATGACACCATAGATGAAATTGAAGAATCCAGTACAGGGTGATCCAGAGACGAAGCAGAATCCTTGTTTCTGTTGCTGTTATCCTGCTCATTTACTTGCTGTATTGGCTCTTTGTGTTCACTGTCCATCTCAGGTGCTGCTTAAAATGTTTCTCTTGTTTTTAGAAGGTGGCGACAATTGCGTCTCAGAGTTTGACCTCTTTCGGTCTCCACCAGAAAAGAACGTGGGGCTACGGGTACCAATACCACATCTTTGTTATAACACATCTTGTTCTGTGAAGTAAATTTAACCCTTGCCTTGGTCTGTGGAGTTCCTGTGGCTCTGGGAAGCCTCGTCTTTATCTTGTTCATGAGCAGCTCTGCTGGAGACAAGCAACATTCCAGTGGCGCTGTTGTCTAAGCCAATAGGGCTAAATTAGAATCCTCTCCTGTTTCAATGGGTTTCTTGAACAACCTCTTTACAATTTTAACCTCTACTTTGGCCTGCCCATTAAATTGTGGGAAGTGCAGACTTGAAGTGGTGTGAGAAAACTTATACTCCGCTGCAAACCTAGTAAACTCTAAACTGCTGAACTGTGGACCATTGTCACTCACCACAACAAGAGGGACAAACTTTGTGTGTCCAATCACTGTGCTGGAGTTAGGGTTTGAAAAGAGTTGTACTTTGTGCTTTCTGGGCAAGCACCCCACACCTGTAAAAACATCCATGTATTGCTTCACAGTGCATTTTTGTTCCTGTGCCTTGTGGATGCTGTAAATTCTCTTAATTAAGCCCAGCTTTTCACAGGTTGCAAGACCTAGAATCATCTGAGTGTCCAACGTAACAACAATGAAGTAAACGCTTACTTTACGCCCCTTCCACTCAACTTTAGCAAGTCAGGTTCACACTGATGGAATGTCTCTTCTGTTGTATGCGTGCAGAGCAACATGTTATTTATTTATTTATTTATTTTTTAATTTTGCCTTTTTTGTCAAGGCATTGAATTCTTTCACAGGAATGATGTTCACTTGTGCTTCTGTGTCCAGCTTCAAAGCAATTAGACAGTTATTAATTTTCAACACAGTAACCAAGTCCTTCTTGCTATCCTCAATCTTGCCAATAGCACCCACAAAGAACTCACGTTCCTGTTCATCGCTGCTACCTCTGAGTTCCGATCCTTTATTCACAGTATGCACTTTGCACTCTGTACTATGATCTGCACATTTTTGCAAACTGATCTGAATGGCTACAGCTATTAGAGACTTTTCCTTGAGCTGGGCATTTACTATTAATGTACACATAAAATCCACAACTGTCACATTTATCTCTTTTTCTCTGGTTTTCTTTTATTCTGTCATTCTGTGTAGTTTCATTTTTGTTCCTGTATGCTTCCTAACCTTCTTGCTCACTGTTTGCATGTCTGCATCTTTACTGTCGAGGCTTTTTAAACGTCTCTTTCCAAATTTATGTCAGTCTCACGTAATAAAAGTTCTCTCACTTTCTTTTCTTGTACTCCCATCACTAGCTGGTCTCTGATCAATTAGTCAGTTATATCCCTGAAATTACATGACTGGCTCTTTAACTTCAAGTCTGTGACAAATTGCTCAATTGATTCCTGCTCTTTTTTCATATGACAGAAAAACTCAAACTTCTCATAGGTTTTGTTGCATTGGGGGCATGCGGTAATCTTCAAACTTTTTCAACATGTCATTGTAGTTGCCTTTTTCTTCCTCCGTGAGTTTGAAAGTGTTGTAAACTTCCGGTCCCAGTTCTCACTGACAATACCACTAAGGCATAACTCTGGTTTTATCTGCTCCATTGTCGTGTTTATTCTTTTTAATTGTTTTATTCACTTCTGGTACCATGTAGTGATTCACGACTCAAGTCTAGAGCAAGTCAATTAGTTTATTGTTCTCTTCACGCCTAACGTAAAACAGTCCTTCTCTTTACGACACCTTTATCATTACGACATAATCAATACACTAATGTAGTTAATTGAAGCTGCTAAGAGGCAATTAAGTAATTTAGGACCTGATTGGAATAAAGACCAGGACTGGAATGGATCGCGAGGGCCAGAGTTGAGTACCGCCGTTTTAAATGAATTATTAATTTGTTATCCTAACTTTGAAATAATTACCGGTCCTGAATATATTGGTCCTAAACAATAATAATAATAAAAAATCTTACAGAACTAGTCAATAAATAGGCAGCTCCTTAGCGGTTGTGCCATGTCCTGTTAGAATGAGGTTGATCTGTAGACCCCTTTTAAATGTTTGACATGGTAAACTTATTATTTTGCTGCTTCCCCTTACTTATGCTATTTATTTACCATGGTCAGGTTTACCAAACTGTGCTGTATCATGCTTTCACTAGACTCTACTCACTGATATATTTTTTTTGTTGCATTTATTGCCACTATGTAATTTAAACAAATGTCATTTTCAAGTCTTGTTTCAGGTGAATTTAAACAAAAAACTATTTACCAGGTTGAATTTCTGGTGAATACAAATACCTATGTTTGTATGATCAAGTTCACAGAAATGTGATTTAGTTTGCTGTAATAATTTATGATGCAAAGATGTAGATTTTATTCACCACAGAACTTTCTTGATTTGGTTTGTTTTTCATTACTGTACTGTATTACACTACTTTGTGTTGTGGTGCCTGATTCTTTTGTGTGTTTGAGCTTTTTGCCAGCACAGCATGGCATTGGCATAATTTAGCAAAAGCTAATTTGTTTAAAAGTTATTAAATATTGCTGTAGTTTATGGTGTATTTCACTAATCCTGCTTATATTTATACCCTGAAGATTGCTGTAACCATGCTGTAGCAGGGCAATTGCCCTGCACAATGGGGAATTAGTGTTGGTGTAAGTTGTATGTGGAAATGGGTTTGTGTATCTTTTTAGAGTTAATAAGAGTTTAAATGATTGTTTACAGATGGGTTCTCGATTGAGACTTGCTGCCTACTAGGCTTGGTTGAGGGGAAGGCAGCAGGTGATTGGCTGAATTGTCCTCAATCACTAGGAGGGCAGGTCTTGACCGAGTGTCCGTCAGCTTAAAAACATCTAGAACATAAGAACATAAGAAAGTTTACAAACGAGAGGAGGCCATTCGGCCCATCTTGCTCGTTTGGTTGTTAGTAGCTTATTGATCCCAGAATCTCATCAAGCAGCTTCTTGAAGGATCCCAGGGTGTCAGCTTCAACAACATTACTGGGGAGTTGATTCCAGACCCTCACAATTCTCTGTGTAAAAAAGTGTCTCCTATTTTCTGTTCTGAATGCCCCTTTTTCTAAACTCCATTTGTGACCCCTGGTCCTTGTTTCTTTTTTCAGGCTGAAAAAGTCCCTTGGGTCGACACTGTCAATACCTTTTAGAATTTTGAATGCTTGAATTAGGTCGCCACGTAGTCTTCTTTGTTCAAGACTGAACAGATTCAATTCTTTTAGCCTGTCTGCATATGACATGCCTTTTAAGCCCGGAATAATTCTGGTCGCTCTTCTTTGCACTCTTTCTAGAGCAGCAATATCTTTTTTATAGCGAGGTGACCAGAACTGAACACAATATTCAAGATGAGGTCTTACTAGTGCATTGTACAGTTTTAACATTACTTCCCTTGATTTAAATTCAACACTTTTCACAATGTATCCGAGCATCTTGTTAGCCTTTTTTATAGCTTCCCCACATTGTCTAGATGAAGACATTTCTGAGTCAACAAAAACTCCTAGGTCTTTTTCATAGATTCCTTCTCCAATTTCAATATCTCCCATATGATATTTATAATGTACATTTTTATTTCCTGCGTGCAGTACCTTACACTTTTCATCTGGTGGAGATGGCTCGGGGAGATTGCAATGCCATGCTACCGTCCTGCAATAACGACAGCTATGCAACCCTGACACTGCAAGCGGTGCTTGTGAAGGCAATGCCCAGCCATACTGGCTCATAAGTAGGTTAGTTTAGGGGATAGTGATCCCATGTAATGTATATTGAGGGTTACGTAGTGTAGCCGGCCTGGAGCGGGATGCCTCGTTTATAGGGCTAGTGCTCGCCCTGTGTAGCACCTTTTAGTTGTAGTTTTTGTACTGTGTTTTATTTTGCTGCTTTTAGAACAGCTTGATGTATGTGTCCTCTGTGTGTTACCATGGCTGGTAACATCACATGACCACCTTTTGCTGATGTTTTCAACTCCTCCTCCATGGTCTCTCTGTTATGCATAATCAGCAGCTACCCACACACGTGACACAAGCACCCTGTCACACATGCATTTATATTTTCAGGACAATTTGGGAAAGGTGGGTTCAGCCTTTTGTAAGGCTGGTTAAATTTATATAGCTGCCTTCTCTCTCTTTATCTTTTCTTTGCTTTCCTCTCTCTCTTTGCACTTTCTTCACGCTCTTCCTCCCCCGTTCCTCTCACATCTATCTTTTCTTTCTTGGCCTCATCTCTCGCTGTCATTATAAAACAAGCCAGATAAACTCTCCTTTTCTATTATTGTATTTCCAGTTATAAATATTTATTACACATCCAGCAGATGTATCACTGCTCTCTCTCTCTCTCTCTCTCTCTCTCTCTCTCTCTCTCTCTCTCTCTCAGACAGTTGCCTTTGCTGTGTCAAGACGCATTTGCTATTATTTATATATTTTTTTATTTATTTATAAACACTTTCAACTTTCTTCTAGTCAATTTTTTTTTTTATCCGATAACCAGCGGATAGATCAAATCCCAGTGACACTCACCATCTTTACATCCATTTATATCTGGGTGCAAGTGGAGGGATTTCTCTCTTCCTCCCTCTTGGTAATAAATGCACCCCCACCTGTCTCCAAGGAGGTTAGAGACGCCAGCTCACTTGTGTGCTGCTGGAATGTGATACCTGCACTTCAATTTACATCAATTTACATCATAAGTAATCACAGTGATGACCTGACTATGAACGCTTTTCTCAAGTGCGCTGTATATATTTAGTGTTACCAGTAATCATGTTTATCAATGAATATTTCTCCTGGCAGCCAGCCTGATACACACAATGACAAATGACAAGTATCAAAAGCCATACATCAATGTCAGTACCACTGTGAGACTGTGACCTGGTCAGATCTTAGGAGCTAAGCAGCTAGGCCAGGCCTAGTCAAAACTTCATGGATCACAATCTGCTCAGATCTAAGAAACATAAAGTATGTGCAGGGTCTGGATGAGTTAGTACTTCATGGATTTGCATGACCTGGTTATATTTGAGAAAGCTAAAGAAGGTGAAGTCTGATACTTGGATAGGAATCTTGAGGAGCTGAGCAGCGGGGTCCGGTCAGGTTCATATCTGATATGAATCTAAGCATCAAGTTTAACATTGGTCTTCTGAGACAAAAGCATGCAGGTTACAACAAGTGACCATGAGAGGAAGCCTTTCATGATTATTTAGATTACTTTCACTTTTTCATTGAAGTGTGTAATCATAAATGAACCCATTGTGAATTTAAATCATCTGTTGCTTTGCTGTTGTCGTTGTTGATGTTGTTGTTAGGAGCATGCACAAATGTACTGCACAAAAAAAAAAAAAAATAGACTTTGTGATCCGGTCAGTGTGGCATGTCTTATTCTCCATGTGATGGATTTATTTTTAAATTTATTTTACGTTCCCAAGACGCCTAGACGCCCTCCCTACAGTGCTTATAAGTCCCGCCCCCCCCCAAATGTTAAACATATTGTTCAGAGTCCTGTACCCTAGCTTCACCATAAATAACCTGGTGGCGTTCAGCTTTAATCAAGTTTCCATCTGGTCTTTTTGTTTCATTATCTAAACTCTGTATTTATTGATTCAATTATGTACACACTGATGTTTAATAATTAAAATTAGTTAAAGGGAGGTCTTTAATTATTCAGAAGCTCTTCTCATGTAATTAATTGTATGGAAATGTGTGACAGAGGTGGTGTCTGCCTCGCGTCCGCCGCACTGCCCTGGCTATCTGCACCTGTTTCTCTTCTGATCTAAGGTGAGGATCAAACAGCACGCATGTATATCAGAACTATATGCTATCAAACACTACAAGAAAGAAAGACGACGAGGGAGCAACAATCAATCACACAACTAATAATCATTCAGAATTAACAAAATAACTCCACTGTACATGAAGATGTTCCCAGCTAAGATATCACTAAATCTACAAAATAAATTAATCTTTTCCTTACCTTCTCAATTTTGTTATTTTCATTTTCCACCTTCTGTAACTAGTGCCATTCACACCTGTGCAATGGTCCTTTCTAATACAAAACCAGCACACACAGACCTTCCTCCAAATAGGACCATTAAGAGCGCATTCACACTTTATTAACTGGGGGTGAGGTTCACATCACCCAGTTATATAGTATGTAAATTAAACTAATTTCAACATTGAAGACATTGAGGAAGACAAATGAAGTTATGATCCAACAACCTGCATCGCTTCTCTCTCATGAGCCTGACAAAGCAAAGAGTGGGAGAAATACACTTGCAACTTGATTAAGAGGTGGCCACTGAACACATCAACATACATTACAATGTGTGTGAGAGAGGGGGATAAAATACAAAAAAAATCTCAAAGTTTCATTCACCGTTATTTTTCATAATTGCAGAAATATAAACGTGTCATGGAATTTGGAATTGCAATTAGGTTAGAATTTGAAATTCTGATATGGCTGCCACCAAGACGGAGCTGTAAAACTGTCGAACTCCCATCCCAGTATCTCAGGACTGCATTTAATGTTTTGCTTGTCATAAAGAATGTTTCTCAAGACTTCAGTACACACTGTCAGCCACAGGCACGTGAAGAATGTGTAACAAGCTCAAAGTGTAAGGTGCTGTGTTTAAGTGTCTGTGAAGCCATTATCTCCACAAGCTTCACACTTTTCAGAACAGGCTGTCTCATTTTCTATCGGGCTGTTCTTTCAACTCTCATCTCTGTGCTATGAATCTGCAACATTGAAACTCGTATTTTCAGAACAATGGCTGTCTACATGTGCTGAAGATGTGTTTGTAGATTCACTCTGTCAGATCTTCACATTCTCCTCCTCATTTATACAATTCCTCTGTGTGCCAGCTGAATATACAAAACACATTTTGCTAAATGTTCAGTTTATTACACAGCACTGTATGCTTTAATGTGCTTCTTGTCTTTTTTTTAAAGAAATATATTACTTTGAGTTTTTTCTAGAGTCATTTTAATGATTCTAATAATTTACTTAAAAACTCAAACCTACTGCCTTCCACACTGCAGCCCAACACTGAGCTACTCAAAACCACTTCCATCCACATTAGCGTCCAGCACTTTCTCTCACCACTGAGCTACTCAAACACATTGCTTTCCACACTGCAGCCAAACGATTTATATAAGCCCTGGGCTACTCAAACGCTGCCTTCCACACAGCAGCCAAACAATTTATCTAAACCCTGAGCTATTCAAACACACTTGCATTAGAGTACCTTCCAAGTTGCCCTTTTAGCAGCTCAACTATACATGCTGGCCTTTACTTTTAAAAGAAAACATTTTGGACCCAGCTAATGTCTGATGTGGGCTCTGATGCTTTGACTCAACAGGCTTTTAGTTTCCCATTTCTCTCTAACATTATTGCATGCTTTATCTTGCTTTATTCATTTTGACTCTTGCAGAAAACACTTCTGACAATTGTCAGGAAAATCTTGGCTGTATTTCGACTTCAGTTTTGTCCCAAGGCTGACACATGCAGGATGTATATTAGAGCAGGTGCATTGTTGCCTTTTCAGCTGCGTTAGCTGTAGGGCTGAGAAACAGTTTCTGAGTTCATTTCGAGCAGCCCTGAGAGATCAGATCCAGTTATAAACAGGGTTCTTGCTTTGATAAAGTTCAGTGAGTCCAAAGCAGAGAAATTTAAGTGGAGATAGACTTAGGGTTTGATAAACTTCTTCACACAGAGAGTTGTGTGGGTCTTAAATGGGTTACATAGCCATGTTGTTGATTGAAATCCTTTAAGACCAGACTTGACTTTTGAGATCAATCAGCTATGACTTCCTCTCTTTGTTAAATTTTCTTATATTTTAATAGGGAGCTGCTACAGTTTATGTGAGTTTGATAGATCCTTGCTGTGTTTTAAATAGGGAATGTGCTAGTGTTTAGTTAGCCATATGGATGCGATCCAAACTTTGCTTTCAATTTTTAACAAAGTTGTTGTTTTTCAGAGTTTTGGCAAGCCTAAAGCATTAAACTTTGAAGTCATAGCATATGCACCATGAAGCTAACTTTCCATAGATAAAGAAAGTAAGTATGTATTTGCTTCTATCTATTAATGACTTCATCTATCTTTCAAGCTCAAAAAAACATTGATGCTGTTTGCGGCCCCAGTGGGACACCATAGCTCAATTCCACTTTATGGCTTTTCAGACGCTGTAGGGGTTTGTGTCAGTCGCCATGGCAATGGCTGCAGTTTCTGAACAAAATTTGTTTTATAAAAGAGAAGGAGCAGAGGAGACACAAATCACCATCCCTCTGAACTCACAAGGGGGCTTTTGTGAATTTTCGTTGTGCCGTAAATCTCACAAGTTATTACTCAAACTTCAGAAAATTAGAAAAAGCTTCGCTAAAAAAAAAAAAAAAAAAAGCTTCCTGACAACAAAAAAAAACAGATTCCTATCTGTCTGTCTCCCTAGTGGTATTTTCTACGAACATATCTGTGACAGTATGCAGTTATACTGACGGTATGTTTCAATAAGGCTTATACGGCTGGTGGTCTAAGACTATAAGAAAATTTCGTGAATGGGCGAATGCCATTCAACCCATCAGTGCTCATTCAGTTCCTAGTAGCTGATTGATCTAAAAAAGATCCCATTGATTAAACATCAACAACGTGGCAAGGTATCCCAAACATACTCACTGCTCTCTGTGGTGAGGTGACTAATACAGCCCTTGAGGTTTCACATGTGTATAAAAACGTGCTCCATCAATAACCCTACGTGGTGCTTATATTCAGAGCTAACTGGGACGTGGTCCCACCACGCTTGTTAAATAAGACAAGCTGGAGTTGGTGTAATAGTAAACTTTTTTCTTCCCTCAGATGTCACTCAGGAGTCAATAGTCAAAACACCATTGCTCTCTGACATCAAGGGCTTATTAAAACAGATCTTGACTGCAGTGAAAAACAGTTCATTCAGCTTCTCAATGATTTCAAGAAACAAAATTATCTTCCTACAGCAACCTTGTGCTTGTAATTTACAGTAAATGAAAGAGAGCTGCGATGAGGATGACGATGCTAATTGAAATGGAATGATTAGGAAGTTGGTTTGTTTTGAACCTCCAGGACGACTTTGCAAATTAGATGTTTAATCTCTACAGTCATGTTAACTTGATAAATAAGATAAACTTTTACTTCTATTTAGGAGAAGTTTCAGTCAGGGTTTCATTCAAATCATAATACAGTAACTAAAACAAAGAAAAGCACATGTATTACTGCTGTGTTGGCATCACTGCACTGGCTTCCAGTTATAGGATTGATTTTAAAATTCTATTACTAACATTTAAAACACTTAATGGCCAGGCTCTGCACTATTTAATTGAGATGTTAACTCCATATCAGCCTATGTGCCATTGAGGTCAGCTGACAGCGACTTACTTTGTGTTCTGAGGGTAAAGCGCAAAAGGAAAGGAGAGGTTGCTTTTTGTTCTAAATGCTTCCAGACTGGAACTCCCTGCTATTCTCTGTCAGAGAGGCACCCTCAATGGCAATTTCTAAAACTTAAGACACATTTTTATAATCTAGCCTTTTAAAATCAAATGTACTTTTAATGTGTTTTGTTTCTGTTGCCTCAAATGGTTAAAATGAATGTTTTCTTTTAGTTTGTATTGTATTGTTTTTTTTTTGTAACCCTTTTTTGTACTAATTCTTAATATTTTTAAAATAAACATTCTACTCTTCAAGTATGTTCATTTTCTTGGTATTTTAAATGCATTTTCTTTGTAAAGCGCTTTGATCTGCTTTTAGCGTGAAAGGAGCTATAGAAATAAAGTTGATTTTTGTTAAGTTTATTATTGTGCAGCTAATATAAATCAGCACAGATAGATCGCCTTCATGCAGCCTGCTTCACTTTATTACCAAATGACACGCTTTTTTTCTCACAATAATTGCTCAGAATTGCTCTTTGACCTGTGAATTCTAACGCTTATTAATATACACTTGTTTGAAAGACACTTGGAATCCGATTATACAAAGGCTGGCTGTATTGACATAGCCAGGGAGCTGACAATATAACATTGATATTTAAATTTGCATTCATTCTTTATATATGGGGGTAAAATTAGATTCATTGGCCCACTTTTCCACCAATATCGCAACTAAGCTGTACATTTTAGGTTTTATTATGAGCTGCATGCACAATGAGCTGCCATTTATTGTTTCAATTCAGTCCATGTTGTGTTAGTCACGTAATTACTGTACATTCAAAATAAGAAAAGTTTTGAAGCACCTTGCCATATCCAGCCTTGCTTGAGTATTCCTTCTCTTGTAACTTATTAAACAATAGGTAAAGGCACTAGAATGCAGTCAGGAGAGGCTCCCTCTGTCACTGAGATACTGTATGTTCAATGTTAACGAGCTGTTTGACAGCTTCTGATTTGCATAACCATATACTCCACTGTGTATGAGCAGATGTAACTGTTTCACACTTCTGTGCTGAGCTCTCTTACTGTGTTTAAGCTCATGTCTGTGAGCCTGGGGACCTCTGAGTGTGGTCGCACCTCTCCTTCCAGCATGTATTATCAAGGTCAGTATTGTTGAAAACTTGCAAAACACACAACCTCAACAAATAATTTAAACAGAAAACAATTGAAAATTACACTTGTGATCCATTCGACACTTTTCAGAGTAAATCAAAATGATTTGCTTGTTCTAATCTTGGATTTCCTTGCCTCAAATAACATTAGGTTCTCCAAGATTTAGCTCTAATCAGGGTATATAAAACCCACCATAAAGGTCTAGTTAAAATTTAAACATTTGTACTCTGCTTTGTTCACTGCTTGTGGTCACAACATGCTGGTAACCACTCTCATTTTTATTTTGTAATTAATCAAGTTGTTGCATAGTACCTATGCAAGCATATTTGTAATGACTATATTATTACACTGAATGTGCAGGGTAGCTAGGGAAATGTGTCACATAAAGTAATTTTTTTTTGTTTTGATTCACTTGGACAGTAAATGGGTCTCTTCGTAAATGGGTCCCATGACCCAGGCTGGGATGCCCTTAACTCTTCTTAGTCAAGGGTACCCCCTGGCAGGCAGTAAGGAAGAGATCCTGGGCTATTACCTAACTTTATCAAAGCGGTTTCCAACGTTTGTTGAAGAACGCCAATTCGCAGGACAATACAAGTGACTACATCTCGGAAATGAAGTGATCAATAATGATAGGATCAGGTGACAGACTGGTTCATTTATTATTTAGCGTTTCAAAAGGTCACACAAGCCCTGTCCAGCATTGCAATCATAGGGAATGGCTGTTTAAACTCTAGCTATACACATACATTGAAAGGCACATTTAATCAAACTTCCAGGCATAAAAGGGAGACCAACAACACTCACCACAATGATTCCCTGTAATAAGATGTCAAAATCTGTAGCTGTATGTCTTTCTGCTTGCAGCTTGAAAAGCTGTCCCATGGAAGACAACTACAAAATCTGCATATTCATCAAGCTTTAGCTTTACATTCTCTGAAAGATATGCATGTATTTGGTCACCAGTTGGTGCTGTGTATTGGAAGGTAAACAGTAATAATTGAAATGGAAAGTAATTGTATTCATAGTTTGATTCCTTATGCACCCCCTGCCCCTCCCACCATTTTCACATTCCTAATTTGCATTAGGTTCTTCTAGGTTGGTTTCCCACCTGATCATGTTTTCCATTTGTCAAAACAAAGAAGTATGAGTCTGCTTGGAATTGGGTTTATTAGCTTGTTGAGAGTATGGAATGGCTTTCCAAGTCATGTTCTGAGGCTTTTTCAATTAAAAAGGTTAGACTGCTCCACTTTCCCATCTGAAAGTTTACCGTATACCGTTTACCATATATATATATTTTTTCTTAATCACAGTATTTTCAGTTGGCACCAATAGTGAAAAATAAGGGCCTTGAACTTCCGTTTTAGCCTGTTGAAATTTGGCCTTTTGTATTGAAGCCATTTCAGTTTTGTCAGCTTGTCAGCGTGAACTGTAACTTCGTTTTCACAGTGTTAGATTTAACTCACCCACAAACCCATATCTAGCTGTGTTAGCAGGAGTTGTATTAGGAGTTTTCGTGCAGCCCAAGTCAGCTGGGAGCAATAAAAAGAAGGCACTCACATGATTGATCCTGCCGGTGTCCTGCTCCAGCTTCCTCCATGTGAGGACTGGCTCTTCAAATACACAGCAATTAAACACCAAGGTTCATCCCTCTTGCTCAGGTGGGAAATCATTGACTGTGCTAGATCAAGTGATAAACCATAGTTATTAGCTAAGAAATTAAATTCCACTGAGTTGTGTTTTCAATATGATAACTCGATGTAATTTCTGTGAAGCTGTTTAGAGCAGTTGAATGTAGAATAAGTGGAATCCAAGAGATCTTGAGATCAAATATGTGGCTAGTCCTAACTGTCAGGCATGTTGTATTTCTGCAGTGTGACCAAAGATCATCTGCTTATTAATACATAAATACATCAGACATTTGCTGCATTGTAGAAATGCTCAAATTAGAGGAGTAAAGCAAGGGCACATTTATATTACATTCATGTATATGACTATATCAAGCAGCAATAAAGCTGTGGCAATATTTCAATATATTCTCAGTTAAAGTGCTATACACTGAGCGCTTCTTAAAACTGTTGAAACTGTCAACAGACCTAGCTGAACATGGGTGCTTGATGAAAGAGGGTTAGAGTTAGAGATGCTGGTTATGGTGAAGGAGTAGGTTTAGGTTTAGGATTAGAGTTAGAGTTAGAGTTAAGGTTAGGATTAGGGTTAGGGTCAAGTCCTTTTCTTGTTGATTGCTCCTAATTCAACCATTCTTTTATCAGCATTTGGCATGTACACTACTTACCTCTGGACTGTGGAGTTCGCTGTTTGGCTGAATGTTAAGGTGTTTGTAATGTCATCGGTTTGTGTCTAGCCCTTGCCTGTCCTTTCAGTACAATGGGCTGAGATGCCAGGCCATCAAAAACACAACTGACATGCAGCTCATAGAAAGGCAGAGGTACATCTGAAACTTTGCACAGCAGCATAAAGTGTAAATTGAGGTGTTCAGATGTGTGGACTTGGACATCTGTTGTGAAGAATAAAGAGTGAACCAATATTACCAAGGTGCTTATTGAGGTGCCAGGACTGAAAACACTGTCACAACTCAGAGCTTTGAAGATTCAAGTTGACTCTGTTGTGTTACTCAAGACTGCTATTCACTGTTCGCATGAGGTTTAGAAACATTTACCAGCAGTGGGGTAAACTTAACGTAGGCACACAGACAGGACAGAAATCATTGCTGTCCAAACACCTTACTCTAAACAGTCTTTCTAGAGAAAATAAACATGTCTTTAAATAAATTAACAAGCTTTCCCAAGACCTGTGGATACAGTATGGATGCGTGCGTGTGTGTGTGTGCAAGGAGCTGTGGATGTATATGAGAGTTTATGTTAGAAGCTGCGTGTGAGTGTGTCTCATTTTCATTGTGTGTGTGTGTATACACTTTTGTCTCTGGTAGTGTGTCTGTGTGTCTCTGGGTGTGTGTACCTTTTGGTGTGCCGTATTTGTGCATAACAGAGTGTGTGTCATTGAGTTTGTCTGTGCCTGTGTGTGCTTGTGTGTGTGTGTGTGTGTGCGTGATGGACTTTGTCTCTGTGTTTGTTAGGGGCTGTGCTTCGGGGTGCGTCTCTGTGTGTTTATGTGTTTGTGATGGGGCTGTGTACAGACTCTCTCTCTCTCTCTCTCTCTCTCTCTCTCTCTCTCTCTCTCTCTCTCTCTCTCTCTCTCTTATCTCTATTTATCTCTCCTCACATCCTGAACCCCATGGGCCTCTCTCTCCATGCTGCTCGCTGACACCTGTCTGTAAAATCTTGAGCGTTTTATTCTCTCTCTATTACTTTACCATTTAATCCCATTGTCAGCCTGCCTCGACCCTTCCTGTGATCTCTTTCAATGCCGCTTGTCAGATCCATGGTGTCTGTGTTGGTGTCTCATGCTCCCAGGGGCCTTGCGTGCCAACAAATTGCAGTTACAGGCTGCCATAGTCAATATCTATTTACTGCAATTTCTATTTTTTTATTAATTTACATTTTATTAAGTTATCTTTACATATTTTTTGCTGTTTTACAAAACAGTCTTAGAAACTGTACAATGTGAATGCCTCCCCATTTGTTGCGTGAATTAGTACTTTGAAAAAATCTTTGAAAAGTAAGAGACCGCCTTAAATTTGGGCCAGTATGGTATTCAATGTTTGGAATGGGCACAATACCTAGTTTGTCGGTGCATGAGAATAGGGCTCATTTTTAAGAAAGAAATGCACATGATGAACTAAGGGGGGGCTATCAGTTTGTGTTACACTTCTATCAATCAACATTACCCAGTAGGCTACTACTGCTCATAAGTAATCATTTGAAAAAGTAAAAGTAAAATTGCTACATGGGGAGTTATCTGCCTGTGTACCTTTAAGCAGTTGTACTTTTGTATGATAATACAATTCTTTGTGTTTGTGCACTTTCCGCTTTTGTTTAAGTACACATAAATTCTATGTTATGCTTATCTCTCACTTCCTGTCTCAGTAATATTTTTTTTGGCTTATCTCTCGCTTCCTGTCTCAGTAATATTTTTTTTGCCTGCACTGTCCCTGCTCTGCCTGTATCTCTTAATTCTGCACTACCGCTACTCTCTGTCCTCCTCACCCCCTCTCTCCATTTCAGTAAGCCTACCCCTATTTTTGTCTGCTTCCACGTCAGTCGGACCTTCGTCCTCTGAATCTGTTAAATGAAATCGGTGGAGAATTTGTTGCCCCTGTGAATGTTTACTACTTCAGAAATCGGTTTTGTATTTGAAGTCTGGATGATCCTGCAGTGGTTTGTGTTACACGAGTTCTGGTTGTGAAACTGTGTTCTCCGTAACCGTGAAATCTTTCCACCTACAAAATCTTTTTCTTAAAGACGTAACTAGATGTTGATGGCTGAGGCTCTTGTGTTACAGAAAGATTGTAACCACTCCTGCTGCAGCTATAGTCCCCTCTCCTTTGTAATTCCTAAACAAAAGGCTATAATTGGTAATATAGTAATAATAATAATAATAATAATAATAATAATAATAATAATAATAATAATAAAACCTTGGTTTAAATACAGTCAATAAACAATGCATGTCATGTCAAAATCTTGTTTCAATATCATATTTCATTGCAGTTGTAACTACAACAGAATCCTTCTTTCTTCCTCTCGCACCCAACCCGGATACAACATTTACTCTCACGTGCTGAAAGAATTGTGTGTTGAACTAAATAATAACGAGTCATGCACAGAGCAGTGGGTGTTGGCACACCACACAGGCACGCAGATTTAATAAACACACAGGTGCTGCCACTAGGGAACCAGCAATGGTAGCCCTAGTGTCCGATTTAATAAAGAAAACAAAACAAAGCCAAAAATAAAAGTTTGACACACAAGGTGAGCTGTAGCCTCATTAATAGTGACGTCCCGCTCCTGGAACCGATTACATTACGAAACCCTCTCTATAACGGTTGGGATCAGCATACCCTAAACTAACCTACTGCTGTTGCTCCCGAAGTCCTGGCCTCCTGGCAACTCCAGATTCTTTCTGACGGTCCTGGCTGAGCAGAGCCTTCATGAACACCGTCTTGCAGTTGAAGAGTTCCGTAGTATTTGTCCTGCAGAGCGGACACTCTCCTCCTCGATGTAAACAAAGCGCCCGTCTGTATAGCATGGCAGTGAAGTCGCCTCGAGCTGTAGCAAAGACGCTTTTTTTTTGTTTATGCATAGTCCTTGGCAATGCCCTCTTGCCAGTCTGGACCTCCCGATCAGCTCAGCGCTGGGAGAGCCTGTCGACTCAATTAGTTGCCTTGTAATGCGTCTCCTGTTACTCATCCCACACATACGCGCAAGAACCAGTGACGGGGTCCTCCCCGTCACAGACTCTATGAGAGTCTGCACACACTATGACTACTACGGACAAATCTCAGAGACAGTCCAACAAAGAGCAACTAGACTGATCCCAGGGTTTAAAGGAGAGTGCTTTGAAGATGAAAGAATTGGATTTGTTTATACCAGAACAAAGAAAAAATACGGGGGCCTTAATTGAAGTCTTTAACATCTTAAAAGGAACTGACATGAGGTTAATCATAAGCAATAGTTTAGCAGGTCCAGAGTACAGAGCTGGAAAGTAGGTGGAGATAGACTCAGGACAGAGGGCAGGAGACACTTATTTACACTTTCTGTCATGAAACCCTGGTTAACAGGTTTCAGTGCAACAAGGCTGTGATGTACTGTGCATTAGCTTGGCGGTCAGGCTGTTTTGACTGTGTGTCAGGGATTGCTCATGCATGACTTTGATGCATCGCAGCTCATTATTGGACAGTTAACTCGTCTCTGTTGTTTACAAATTCATGGTAGCTCTAAATCCAGCAATCTTAATCCTCACCGTGGATAGTGAACTATCTTAACATTTGCAAATATGAAATATTGAATAAGTCACAGACAGCTTGCAAAACTTTTTCTTATTTATTAATTTTATATCACTATTAGGAGGTGAATAGAGTTTAAAATGTTGCCTAAATGTTTAAACATTACCAAAATCATTAGGGGTTGGCCTTAGTGTTTACATAGTAGTAATTGTTGAGTGCAGGCCAAGTTATTCCATAGAGAGTTCAATTAAATGCTGTTCACTTACAATCTTATACACACATGTATATTGCAATCATTTATAAAACGTGATGGTGATCTTCCTACAATGGCTTTCCTGGCTGATTACAAATATCTCCACTATGTTAAAGTATAAGCATTTAAATGCATTTGATCCTAAAGTGTAAGCGTTTAGGAAATTCAATGGAAACAAACACCCCCTAAAACCTCTGATGTCACCCCGCTGCTCAGGTACCCTCCCTCTGCCTCTCTCGGTCAATCTGCTGTGTGATTAAACTTCCATACTCGATATTCTTTAATACTCTCTGAATACTTCACTACATAAATACATATGTTAGGCTCTAAAATCTGTGGGTATTGATTGTGCTGTTGTTAAATGTATTGATCTGATTCAGCTGGCCCCAGTTAGCATTCATACTGCATCGATCTTTCACCAATACACTGCCTGCTGGCAGGTCATCTTCTTTGATTTCATCTTCTTTCCCATCTCCTTCTTCACTAATATAAACTGATACATAACACAGAAAGACACATGTCTCGAGTGCTCACTGCTGACAGTAACTATGGTCAAAAAAGCTAACCAGACTTATTTTTTATATCTGTCTGTCAGTTTGTGTGCCTGTCTGTCCATCTGTCTGTGTGTGTGTGTCTCTGAGCAGTATGTGTCTTTACTGGGCTCCTCTGACAGGGTCTGCTTTGTATTTCAGCTCCGGCTAGCGGTCAGATAGTTCACTCGGGCCAGGCATGTGTGGTGAAGGATGACAACATCAGCGAGCGAGTCTACACCATTCGGGAGGGAGACATGCTGATGCTGCAGTGCTTGGTCAAGGGACATCCCAGGCCACAGGTAAGCCCAAAAACACTGATACACTGTGTCACTAAGTGCAGGGCAGAGAAAAGGGTTGGAAGGGTAGGAGAAGAAGACACGCTCTTCCAGGAAACCACAAATGACACGCAGACAGTGCTAACAATAGCAACATGTTCCTGAATGCTGTAGTTCGATTAAATCCAGAGCTGTGTTTTGGATACTAGGTCCTGGTGGGTTGAGTGATGTTCTCTCTGTCACAGGATGTGAAAGACCCCTGGGCATGACAGGTAAGAATATTTTCCCAGTAGCGGTGCTCAAAGGTACGTTACAGGTCCTTTGCCACAAACGTTCAGCCAGTGGCACTACTGTCTCCCCAAAATAAATTGCCCAAACCCTCACGAGAAATTGTTCTGACCAACACAAAAAATATTTGTGAGAGAAGAACGATCTTTTTTTCGCAAGCGTGCAAAGCAGATCTAACAAACCTTTCCTACTGCGCAACTGCCAGACCACTAGTGCAGCTGGGATATCAGAATCAACACTGTAGTACAGATACAGGGTTTAACTGGCACTTCAATGTAATTCGAGGAGACAATGCTTGGCTGGTTTAATGTCCATTTTTCCCACTAATCTGAGCCCTCCCATACTGCTGCAGGAGGCAGCCGACGAAAATGCTAAATCGTTTTCGCTCATTCCCTTGCCTGGAACGTCCTCTTTCTACATTTCTACATTTATTCGAATTGCTGTTATCTATAAAAACAGCTTGATCAGAATCCAATTTTACAGAACTTGTGGCAAAATATTTTCGTAGCATACTGTCTGTTTTCACGGACCACCGTTTTGTGAGAATTTGATAACTGACGCTACACTCAGAAAATTTTGAAAATTTGAAAAATTGAAAATTTGCCACCTTTCAGAACACAGTTTGTGGTGCTAGATTACAAATGTTTCTGCAGATTTTTTTTTTTTTTTTTTTTTCCAGCCATTCACTCCATTTTCAGTGAACGCTGGGTCTTTTGAACTTCTGAAAAAGTGTCTGCAAGGAAAGCAGAAAATCGCACTTGCCTGCTTGCTGTACTCTAAATATGAAAACGTATTTTAATATTCCGATGAATGGTTTTGCTCACCAGATAGAAATACAGAGGTAAACAAGGCTGTGACAGTCCTGTTGCAGTATCACCAAGTTCCAAAATACAGGATTTCGTTGCATTTCAATGTCATTCGAGGAGAAAATGCTTGGCAGATTTAACGCCCATTCTTCTCAACGATCTCAAGTAGACAAACAACAGGTTTGTGAGTGAATGCGCTGTTGCTCTGGTTTATTATAAATAAAAGTTTTAAACAAGACAAAACACTCAAAATAAACAGCATTTTATTGATCCATTGAACACTATTGTGTAAACGTGTAAACTGGTATATACAAACCTGCAAAACCGAAATGTTTTTTTTTTTTCCAAAAAATAATATAAAAAAAGAATATATAAAATACGTTTTGTATTAGGCACATACTGTAAGTTCTTATCCTACCTGTCATTTCGGTTTGCTGTATGCAAAGTGTAGCTTGCCCTATTCAAATCAAAATTACTACTTTCAAGATTAAATATTTCCTTCTGATATATTCCCAGTTACATTTGTGTAACAAAACGAAGGATTGTTGTCTCCCAGGTACATTGAAAAATAAGCAACTAGTCTTTGGCATTGACAAATCCACTATCATAGCAATCTCTGTCTCATAGTCAGTCAAGAAACAAAGGCTTGAAATAAAAAAAAAAACATGCTAGGAGGAGGGGGCGTGTCTTGTTTGCTGCATTTACAAAAATAATAGAATATCTTACATTATAGTAAAAAAAAGACATGTATTGTAATGCATGGGTCACATTGACCCTCGTGGCAGTTCTGGGTAGAACTGTTTATAATGTTATCATTTTTGTGATTCTGACTATCAAACGCCGTTAGGATATTTCATTCATATATTTAGAAAAAGTAAAAAAGGGACATACACATACGATTTACAACGGAAGAGTAATTAACATTTTAAGTGAAAAATGGGTCACAATGACCCGCATGGCGGTTCTAGTGTTAACTAATTTGTGCACTCCCCGTGCCGACATACTGATACAGATTTTATCTGCACATGAAGTGATTGTGCAATCCATGTGCCTAAATACAAATATACATTTTAAATCACTCGTGCTACATAGCTCAATTTATACCCTGTGTACCAATCTATACACACACCAACAATAGCACACAACATGCAACATAAAACCATAAAATACACACAGGATCCCCACCCCACCACAGTCTGCTAGTCTGCTTCATTTTTACTCTGCTGGCAGAATATTTCAGGCTGTCAGAATCACTATTTCAAAACATTTAGCTGGTATAAGGTTTTTTTTCAGTTTTCGCATAGAGCAAGTGCAATTCAATTGTATTTCTGACACCATGTCAATCTGTCTTTTGACTCGGCTATTGCACTGCACAAATGGCCTGCTCCCTAAGTTTTGATTTTAATTCTGAAATGTACCTTGCTTTCTTAGGACCAGGGAGAGGCAGATTGGCTGCTATTCTTTTTAATTTTGTCGACTTGTCAGACGCTTTTGACTTTGTTGATCACCTGCACTTGTAGGGTTTCCACTAATGTGAGTGAGTGCCCTGCTTCCTCCCGCAATAACTGTCAAAAAGCAAAGGGGGCTGTGACAAAGACGGCTGTAGTGGGGACGTCAAACCAGAAGAAACACACATGGAATGATAAATGGATGCGCTGCAGCACGATTTAATTGGAGTCTCGGTACAACTGCACGTGAATTAATAAAAGTGCAATTCCCTGTGCTCAGATATTATTACATTTTAGCTGCACGTAAAGTGCTGTGCAATCCTCATGCCTAAATACAAACATACATTTTAAACACTTGTGTTACACAGACCCATTTATATCTCTTGTACCAATGACTATACACCAACATTAACACACTACACGTAACATACAACACAAATAGCCCATGGGCGGGGCACTTTGCCACAGCAGTCTACCAGAATAAAATAATCTATAGTACTTAGAAAAATCACAGAGCTGCAGCCTCTGGAGCTGAAGAACATGTACTGCACTGTATACTGCACAATGCTCTTGCTAAAATGCTTGCCAACATAGTAAGAACATAAGAACATAAGAAAGTTTACAAATGAGAGGAGGCCATTCGGCTCCTTTGGTTGTTAGTAGCTTATTGATCTCAGAATCTCATCAGCAGCTTCTTGAAGGATCCCAGGGTGTCAGCTTCAATAACATTACTGGGGAGTTGGTTCCAGACTCCCACAATTCTCTGTGTAAAAAAGTGCTTCCTGTTTTCTGTTCTGAATGCCCTTTTTCTAATCTCCATTTGTGTTTCTTTTTTTCAAGTCGAAAAAGTCCCTTGGGTCGACATTGTCAATACCTTTTAGAATTTTGAATGCTTGAATCAGATCGCCTTGTAGTCTTCTTTGTTCAAGACTGAATAGATTAAATTCTTTAACCTGTCTGCATATGACATGCCTTTTAACACCGGAATAATTCTGGTCGCTCTTCTTTGCACTCTTTCTAGAGCAGCAATATCCTTTTTGTAGCGAGGTGACCAGAACTGAACACAATATTCTAGATGAGGTCTTACTAATGCATTGTCCAGTTTTAATATTACTTCCCTTGATTTAAATTCAACACTTTTCACAATGTGTCCGAGCATTTTGTTAACCTTTTTTATATCTTTCTCACATTGTCTAGATGAAGACATTTCAGAGTCAACATAAATTCTAGGTCTTTTTCATAGATTCCTTCTTCAATTTCAGTATCTCCCATATGACATTTCTAATGCACATTTTTATTGCTTGTGTGCAGTACCATACACTTTGCAGTACCATACACTTCTATATTAAATGTCATTTGCCATGTGTCTGCCCAGTTCTGAATGCTGTCTAGATCATTTTGAATGATCTTTGCTGCTGCAGCTGTGTTTGCCACGCCTCCTATTTTTATGTCATCTGCAAATTTAAGACGTTTGCTTGCTATACCATAATCTAAGTCATTAATTTAGATTAGGAAGAGATATAGATCCCTGTGGTACTCCACTGGCTACCTCGCTCCATTTAGAGGTTTCTCCTCTAATTAGTACTTTCTGTTTTCTCTATGTTAACCACTCTGCATGCAATTCCTTGGATCCCTACTGTGCTCAGTTTAAGAATTAATCTTTTATGTGGGACTTTGTCAAAAGCCTTCTGGAAATCTAAATAAACCATGTCATATGCTTTGCAATTATCCATTGTCGATGTTGCAGCCTCAAAAAAATGAAGCAGGTTAGTTAGACACGATCTCCCATTCCTAAAACCATGATCCTGGGATACTGTTACCATATAGGCAATATTCCATTTTGGATCTTATTATAGTTTCCATAAGTTTACATATAATAAAAGTCAGGCTTATTGATCTGTAGTTACCTGGGTCAGTTTGGTTTGCCTTTTTGTGGATTGGTATTACATTTGCAATTCTCCAGTCTGTTGGTATAACTCATCTCAAGAGACTGTTGCATGATCTTGGTTAGCAGTTTGTAAATAACTTCTTTCATTTCTTTGAGTACTATTGGGAGGATCTGATCTAGCCCTGGGGATTTGTTTATTTTAAGAGCTCCTAGTCCCTTTAACACTTCTGCACACACTTATGCTAAAGTTATTTAAAACAGAATAGGAACAGGTCGACATGTGGGGCATGTTGTCCATATCCTCCTTTGTAAAGACTTTGTGAAAACTAATCATTTAATATATTTGCTATTTTTTTCTCTTCATCAATGATGTTACCATTTGTATTTCTTAAGCCTTAGACATTTTACTTCCTCCTGAATGCTCTTTTGTTGTTATAATATTGGCAAAACTTTTTGGAATTGGTTTTAGCCCCCTTAGCAATGCTCATTTCTCTTGGCCTTTCTCACTTCCTTTTTGACTTGCGTTTGCAGTTTCGTTTGAAGTGCTCTTTCTGTGTACTTTGTTCTTGGTTACTTTTAAACAATCTGTAAAGTGCCTTTTTTTCTCAGAATATTTTTTAATTGATCTATTTTAACCATTTTGGCCATTTTGTTTTAGATTTTGATTTGTTTACTTTTGGGATATAATTGTTTTCTTCATAATTTGCCTTTTTAAAATTGTAAATCATAGCCTTAGTCTTTACTTTTGGAGTTTTAAAAAGCACTTCAAATGAGAACATGATGTGATTTGAGTTTACCAATGGGTCTCTGACCTCTGTTTTAGTTACTCTGTCTTCGGTATTTGAAAAGACTAAATCAAGGCATTCCTTTCCTCTAGTCAGTGCATTGACAAATTGCATTAGGAAGCAGTCATTTGTCATTTCTACCATTTCAATTTTGGCTGTTGTGCTCCCCACTGAGTTTTCCCATTTTATATGTGAGAAGTTGAAATCCCCCATTAGTATGGCTTCTCCTTTACTACACGCATTTCTAATGTCATTGTATAACAGAATATTTTGCTCGGTGTCTAAATTTGACAGACTATAGCATGCCCTATTATTATGCCCTTTGAATTTTTGTCCATTATTCTGGCCCATATTGATTCTGCGTTGTTTTTCCCTTCCATATTTAACATCTGGGCTTCAAGACTATTTTTGATGTATAGTGCTACCCCTCTGTCTCTTCTGTCCTGCCTGTCTTTCCTATACAGTGTATACTCACTAATATTATATTCATCTCCATCACTCTCGGATAACCAAGTTTCAGTAACACCTATCAGATCATAGTTACTTGTTAGTGCAGCAGCTTCTGATCCCAACATTTTGTTTTTGAGACTTCTAGCATTTAGATAAATACATTTAATGGCTGTCTTACCTAAGTTGTTGCCCTTGATGTAGTCTCCCTTGTTTTTTTGTTGATTTCTCCCTCCTTCCATTCTAGTTCAAATTCTTCTGAACCTCCTTGAGTATCCTTTTTCAGAGTAGATTGGTTCCCTTTTTATTTAAGTGAAGTCCATCCTGCCTATATAGATAGTCCTTGTTGTAGAATGTGGTCCAGTGTTCAAGGAAGGTGAAGCCTTCCTGTGTGTACCATGATTTCAGCCATGCATTTAGATTGTTTATCTCCAGCTTTCTGTATGGTCCTTTGCAAGGTGCCAGCACTATCCCAGAAAATATCACAGTTTTGGTCTTGTCTTTGAATTTCCTTCCTAGCTCTCTGAATTTGTTTTGCAAGGATTATGGTCTATCTCTTCCAATATTGTTTGTACTGATGTGGACGACTACTACCGGGTCATCTCCTGTTCATTCGAGGAATCTGTCCACGTTCTCAGTGATGTGTATGAGGCTCCCGGAACTCAGCACACTGTTGTTGTAAGGGGGTCCAGACTGCACACTGAACTTGCTGTGTTTCTCAATATAGAGTCCCCGACAACCATGATCTCCTTTTTTTTTTATGCCTGGACAGCACTGTAGTATTGCCAACCACACCTCTGTAGAAACCATGAGACAAACTCTTAGAAATCAAGAGATTTAGCGTTCGATTGGCGAGATTTTATTTTTCAAAACATAAACCAATATTTCAATGCTAAGAGACAACTGATATTTTCATTTGTTTTTTAAAGCCTTGTTAACAATTTATATTGAGTCTATAACACGTACGATAACTTACAAACCTCTATTAGTGCTTTTCAAAATGCATAACAAAATCTGACAATCCAGATCACTATTCAACATTGCAAACAACATTATCTATTATCGTACCTGTTACTGCTGTATAGATAGCTGCTGCGATGACACCTACTATAGTGTTGCATGTTTAGCAATATGAAGGAGCTGGAAACTGCTCCAGTCTGGGTTCAATTTTTATCTACAGTGTTTGCGTTTCTTTGAGTTTTCTAATGCATATCTTTTGAAAAACCAAAAATCCCGAGATCCATCAGTACTGTTGCAAGATCATGAGCAGATCTTAATTTAACTTAGAAATCATGTGTCTCGCGATGAATTCATGAGAGTTGGCAATGCTATCACTGTTCTCTTGATGCTGGTTTTGATGATATAAATTTTGTCTGTGACAGAAATACAATAAACCTTGGTTGTAAATCTCCCCCCCGACCTGTAAGGGTACTAAGTGAGGACAGAGTTTTTTTTGACTGGCTGGCTTGATAGTTCTTTCGGTTCAGTCTGGAAAAAGGCGAGACTCCATTGCAAGAACGTATCAACCTGGAAGGGAAACAATGCAGCAGCCGCAGATTGTAAAGGCAGCTGCATTCGTTTACCAAGGAGTCATGCGTGTTAGCATATAAGAGGGGTGAAGAATCGTAATCTTTTCCTTTGCTTAGTTTGAGAACTTGAACCTGAAGGACTGTGAGAGACACAGTAACCGCTGCTGAAATAAACCTTTTGTGTTTTAAGAATATTCGTGAGTGTTTTGTTTGTTTGTTTGTGTCTGTTAGTAATCATCTGTGTTTGTAAATCACTAGACGGCTAACACGTTCTGGAGCTGTGGCCAGATGGCAGCACAAACCCAGGACAGCACTTCACTTGTACCACTGTAAACTGTATTGTATCACAATCACTAATTCATGCACTAAACGGACTTGTGTATGTGTTTTTTGTTTAATGTGGGGATACAATAATGGGACTATTTTGGGACCAGCCTAGAGATTATAAAATGTAATACATGCAGCTGTATTACTTACCAGCATTATTATTTACTGTTTGTTTTGCCGTCTGGCACGGGACATAAAAATAAACAAAATAAACCTTTTCACCTGGATTATAATTGTCTGTCTGTTCTTTAATCACCTGCACCTACACACTATCAACCACTTTGCCACAGGGTCAAATTTCGATCCTTTTCTATCTCCCTGGTGGCTTTCTGTCTGTTGGGGTATTTTGCTCTTATACCTGCTTGATACAGTAGAGATGTTAAGTGTCTGTTTGTACAAAATTGATCAATATCTTGCCCTCTGATTGTTTGTCTGCAATACATTCAAAATGGATTGAGGACAGCCAGAGCAAACCAGTGTATAAATCAGACAGTCACCCTCTATGATATGATAGGTTTTGGGCAAAAGACTAATCACCTTTTGAATTGGTTTAGCAAAATTTGAGAACTATAGGTTTTCATGGTTTTGCACAGCGAGGTGTTACACAGAGCAATCGTAAGTTAATATTCATTATTATTATTGAATCATTGCTGATCATTGCAGCTCAAATCCATTTTGGTTATGGAACTGAGCAAAAGATGTCTTTTGAAGCTAAAAAACTTTTAGTTACAAACTAACAAGCAATGCAATCAAATGGTAACAGTGTAGAACGAAAAGACTTGAACTTTCATCTCTCAATCCACCAGCCTATCATTACGGGTAACCTATATGTGTAAAAATGATCCTCACGTTCATTTCCATGGGTAAAATCAGTAACCATCTATTTGGCCAGATTAAGACCCAGCATATGTGAATAAAAACATCAAAACAATTTAGATTTTGTTGAAAAAAACAAGATATTGCAGAAATACGTAGGGGGCAGCCACGAGAAGTAACATGTCTTAGTTTTAAACCCTTTAACATGTGGCCTGAATGATTTGACAGTAGCTCATCAGTAACTCAACCATCACAATCATTAGTACCTCGTATGCAGCGCTGTTTTCCAACCGGTGTACTCTAGCTCTGGGCAACCCGCATCATACAAGCACAACCAAAGAATGGAACCCAACTTTAACTTCCAAGGTCAACATATGAAAGCTGCACAGAACACTCCCAGTGGAGTTCTTAACATGCTGTTTAACAGTTAGCACAGCTAACATTAATTAGCTCCAGATTAAGACTTTCTGTTTCTTTTGAAGTTCATAATGTTCTGATTTCACTATAATATGTGTCCATGTGCTCGATACCCATGTCTAACCGCACCAAGGGACTGATTTACCTTTTAATGCAAAAAAGCTAGAAGCATTTAAGGAAAGTAGAACTCATATTTTTTTAATTGGCTTTATAAGGTGCAGATTTCTTAATTATGTTTTGATATATATACTGAGAGATATGTATGTGTGTCTCTCAGTTTTTGTGTGTGTCTTGTTCACTCTTCTCAAAAGCGCTTGATTATACAGTAAATGCAAATTTGTTTTTGTAACAGTTAAAAAACCGCAGCAGCAATTCCTTACCCTGATAAATGAGTCTGGTGACTTTTGTAAAACTCAGCACCTCATTTAAGCCAATAAAAGCTATTAGTATGTGAGAATAGCCCTTCCCTATGTCCTTGGGTCCTGTCTGAGAATGTATTAACCAGGCAGTGAGCCTCCGAACCCTATACAACAGGCTGCTTGCTGAATTGACAATGGTGTTTTATTCGGAAAGCAATTTTTCTCTTTTTGTCTTCAATGTGACTCCAGAGACACACACACACACACACACACACACACACACACACACACACACACACACACACACACACACATAGCTGTAGTCAAAAGTTTACATGTTCCCATTTCTAGAAATTTCTCGAAAACAAATAATTATAGGAAAAATCTTTTTTAGCAAAAGTTTTGCTTTTGTGGATGAGGAAAATAAAATACAAGAAATAGATGTCTGCATGATTTATTTCAGTATTTCTTTTGGCAAAACTCCAAAAATGCTAATTCAAAAGTATTCATACCCTTTGATGCTATGATAGTATTGTCTACAAGGTGCTAGAAGTTGCAATATAATAATGCAGAACCTAATCATAGAAAAGTCTAGAAAGTGCTGGATTGTAGGTGAACATTCTTAGAGAGTATAAAAGGGTTAAATATAGGATAATGGCTGTCATTACCAATAAGTCAATATGGGAAAAAGTAAAGAACTATCTGAAGACCTTAGGCAGAACATTATTTATTGTCATAAATCTGGAGAAGGATACAAGAAAATTTCCAAGCATTTGAGTATCCCAGCTTCAACTATTGTTTCTATTATCAAGAAAAACAAGTAAAAGAATTGTGAGGAAGGTTAATAACAAACTGAGATTGACTGTTAAAGATATTCAAGTGAATTGGCTCCATGTGGGACTGAGGTTTCCATTTCAACCATAGGGTCGAGTATTGCATGGTGAAGGTCTCAATGGTCGCAGGCCAAGGAAAAAGCCACTCTTAGGAAAACGTCACTAGGACAATTGCTTTAAGTTTGCAAATCGGCATTTGAATGATAGGATATGAGTTCTGGTCAAAGGTTTTGTGGAGTGATGAAACAAAAATCAAGCTATTTGGTGATGCTGATATTCGGTACATTTGGAGAAAGTCTGGTGAGGCATACAAAGAAAAGAACACCATACCTACTGTCAAGCATGGATGTGGTAATATCCTTCTATGGGGCTGTTTTTCCTCTAGTGGTACAGGAAATGTAGTTCCTTGTACTTGGCTTGATTCATGCCAAAGCTGCCCGATTCCAGCCTTGCTGAAACACCCCCAGATCATCACCGATCCTTCACCACATTTCACAGTGGGTGTGAGACACTGTGGCTTGTAGGCCTCTCCAGGTCTCCGTCTAACCATTAGACAACCAGGTGTTGAGCAAAGCTGAAAATTGGACTCATCTGGGGGTGCTTCAGCAAGGCTGGAATCGGGCAGATTTGTCTTTGTGAAGGGCACATGAATTGAGCCAAGTACAGGGTTGTCCTGGAAGAAAACTTGCTTCCTTCTGCTCTGACAATGTTCCCCAACTCTGAGGATTGGTTTTTCCAGCAGGACAATGCTCCATGCCACACAGCCAGGTCAATCAAGGTGTGGATGGAGGACCACCAGATTAAGACCCTGTCATGGCCAGCCCAATCTCCAGACCTGAACCCCATTGAAAACCTCTGGAATGTGATCAAGAGGAAGATGGATGGTCACAAGCCATCAAACAAAGCCGAGCTGCTTGAATTTTTGCGCCAGGAGTGGCATAAAGTCACCCAACATCAATGTGAAAGACTGGTGGAGAGCATGCCAAGACGTATGAAAGCTGTGCTTGAAAATCAGGGTTATTCCACCAAATATTGATTTCTGAACTCTTCCTAAGTTAAAACATTAGTATTGTGTTGTTTAAAAATGAATCTGAACTTATTTTCTTTGCATTATTCGAGGTCTGACAACACTGCATCTTTTTTATTATTTTGACCAGTTGTCATTTTCTGCAAATAAATGCTCTAAATGACAATATTTTTTATTTGGAATTTGGGAGAAATATTGTCAGTAGTTTATAGAATAAAACAAAAATGTTCATTTTACCCAAACGCATACCTATAAATAGTAAAACCAGAGAAACTGATCATTTTGCAGTGGTCTCTTAATTTTTTCCAGAGCTGTATATATATATATATATATATATATATATATATATATATATATATATATATATATATATATATATATATATATATATATATATATATATATATATATATATATATATATATATATATATATATATATATATAATATATATCTAATATACATTAATGTCAAACATTTTCATGTTTCATATTGCGCTGTTACGCCATTCTTGTTTTTCTAGTTTTACATTAAACAAAGACAGTGCCTGACCTTGGTTTTCAGAGTTCCAGTACTTTTTTTATTTTGATTTCCTCTCCAAAGATACTCAGTTAGTATGCAGCCCACGCCTGAGATTGCTTTCCTAACTTGAAGGAATCTCTGCAGTAAACGATAGGAGCCTGCCTGGTGCAATTCTTAATTTTCAGAGGACTGCAAAATTAGATGGAAAAGCTCCCGGTGACAGCCTGTGAGTTCAGAGACTAGCTGCTAGCTGTTTAATTACTTTTTTCAACCTTTCTTTTCTGTTTTCTGAGTTTAGTGCTGGGTTGTCAACGTTTTTTCAGGAGCTTTATTAATCCATGCCCATGTAGAGGTGCTTGTAATGAGCTGTGTCTGCGTGCCTCTCTGCCACTGAAAGTGATATTAATGCCAATTATAGATACCAATTGGACTCTGAGAGCCAGAAGATCCTACTTAACATGGTCCTTGACAGCTTCCAGAGTGATACCCATGAGAGCATCACTAAGAAACAGGGCTTGCTTCTCAGTCTGGAAGTTCAAAAAGGAAGCAGTGGCACTCAAATTTACAGCATTCTTCATTTTTTTCAATGTATTTTTCATTTTCCATTTTTAATCTGCAGACATTTTGTACTTGAGATAAATTAAATATCCCAGAGCCCTGACCCAACCCAAACCCAAACACATTTCCTCAACGCAAACCCACTAACCCAACTCAAACCCGTTGACCCAACTCAAACCCACTGACCCAACCCAAAACCACTGACCCAACTCAAACCCATTTCCCCAACTCAAACCCACTGACCCAACTCAAACTCTTTGACACAACTCAAACCCAATGACTCAACTCAACCCACTGACCCAACCCAAATCCACTGATCCAACCCAAAACCACTGCCTTCCATCCTGCTGCCCAGCACATTCTCTACCCCTAACCCAACTCAAACCAGCTGACCCAACCCAAACAAACTAACTTTGACCCTGCAGCCCAGCACCCTACCCCTAACCTAACTCAAACCCACTGCCTTCCACCCTACAACCCAGCACTCTACACTGAGCTACGCAAACCCACTGCCTTCCACACTGTAGCTGGGCACATTTTCTAATCACTGAGCAATTAAAATACACTGCCTTCCAGCTCTCTAACCACAGTAACCACTAAGCTACTCAAAAGATGCAAATGGATTGGTGTGGCATTATGCACTACTCCTGCAAAGTGTGGCTGCAGGGGGGATTACCACAAAACAGACCCAAAAAGTGTCAAATGTTGAGGGGAGATCCTGTGACCCCCCTCATTTCTACTGATTCCTTGCTTCCTGATGTTGTACATTGAGAAATGTGCAGCTGGACTGAACCCTAACCCTAACCCTTCAGTAGCCAGTATTAAATGTGGCTGCCGGAGGTACCAGCAGTGTTGCCATGGCCCCTATTCTAGAATTCATACACACTCCCCCACCAGCCAGACAAGCACAAAGAAAACATGCTGCCTCACTGGGGCAAACTGATCCTGTCCAGGAGACAAGGAAATAGAGTAATGCAGCAGGGCAGAGGCTGGCCGTGAGCTGGAGACAACGCACAACGCACACCACAAACAAGTCTCACCTGCTAAGCAAAAGAGCCATGCTCACAAATAATCCAGGAAGCTAAGGTTTGATCAGCAGGAGACATGGTAACCTGACATGCAATCCTGATAGTAAGAAGCAGTGCATGTAAAACTGTCAAAAGGGAGTAGTGGTTTGACATGATGAATCTTCAAGGTTTTTTTTTTGTTTAAATTAATTTGGAGGGAAAGCATACCATACTGTACCATTACCTTTATGTACAAGCATCCCGTGGTGCTTTACAAAAATAGGACCAAATACAAAGAGCTCTACACTGACTAATCTTAGAATTACCAAAAAGAGACACATCTCAGACACATCTCAGCGTACAGATCTGTTTGTAAGGAATAAATAACTCATGCAAATAGGCAGTAACATAAATATTACTACATTTTTATAAATTCCTTCCTGACAAAAGAAATGCATTATAAGCATCCAGCCAGCTGAGAAGAATTTGACCTGCTTTAAATAAAAAATAAAGCAGTCAGTCCGTTTCTCCAGTCTCACTTCTGCAGTTAAACCAGTGAAAACAAAAGCACTGGTATTGATTTTCAAGTAGGACAAACAGAAAACAAGCAGGTTCCATGTGTATCACACAAAACAACTAGTTAAGATTTCAACAGTAATAGGGTTCAGACTGTGTATTCTGTTCCTCATCTTTGTGTTCGCACTACCCACAGATAATCTCTACGCATCTTGTAATTGTTATTAATTCCCGGTGTAGTTTTCTCAATACGGTATGTAGTTTCTCCTATATACCCCAATGCTGTTAGTTCCTCACATTTGGTCTCGATCCAATTTAGCACCCTGTAAATGCCTTTTTAATAAAATGTGCTTCAAAAGAATAATATTGAGGAATTATTCAATCCTATATTAGTTGTGATTGTTTAACTTGGAACGAGAAGATTGGATTGCGATGAGTTTGGCTGTAATCCATAACAATGAAATGTAATCTTTTTTTTTTTTGGAAAAAAAGTACAGACCTCATACATCAACTCAATAATAGTGTCATTTTATACACATACACACACAAATCCGTACCACCCAAATAATGTAAAAAAGAAAACTAAAAAACAATCAGAACCAATAGAATGCACTACATACTTAGCACCTCTGTTTGACCAGCTGAGCCTGAAGTTTTTATTTGAATAATTTACCTTTTTTATCATCCAGTTATGTGTTTCTTATCAATACCTGGAATAATGATAATGATGTAAAAATAAGAGACGAAATTGACCTTGGAATGACTGTGTTTCAATCAAGGGTTTATTAGCATCTGTGGTTAGGGGATTTGGTTTCAGTCCTTGACAGGTCCCTGATATCTTCCCTGTCTGTTCGATATTGGGCTGGTTGAGTGCAAGGATCGTGTTGCACAAACACACTGACAATGCTGGAGTCACAGTCGACACAAGGTCACACCTGCACCCCTTACAAGGAAGCTAGTGCGTGTGAGGAGCTCAGTGGTTGAGTGCTGGGCTGCAATCTGAAGGCAGTAGGTTTGAGTAGCTCAGTGGTAAGAAAAAGTGCTGGGCTGCAGTGTGGAAGTTAGTGGGACTTATTAAGCTACACTTTGGTTATTTTGGGAAACACGCTTCACCCCTTAACGGTGCCCCTATAGTTTAAAAACAAGTTTCCAAAAGGCTGTCAATGTGAACAATGGAGCAAAGGCGGACAAACCCAGCTTAGTAAATGGCTTTTCTGTGTAGGTGACATCTTGAAAAACTTGTTTACAATTGTCCAGCCATTGTCAATGCTGTGCACTCTGTGAACTGCCTTGTAGCTGCTGTGAAGCCCAAACAAAGCAGGTTTCCATGGGAACACACCCCCTATAGGAGGGCTTTTAGACTGTGACAGAGTGGGGCCCGAAAACTCTGGAAAACACACTTTCAATACGTACTGTCACTGCCTCTGGTGCACGCTCTTTTCAAACACACATAGCACTACAGAAATTGTAGTTGTTCTGATATATTTACTCGTCCTGGATTATAATCAATTGGGACACGGCCATGGAACTTATAGTAATTGCCTTTTCACTCTCCCGCAGTTGTTTACTGTCTGTTTTCGGGTAGCATGTGTTTAAGTAAATGTCCCTGTACAGCTGTCGCTAGCATGCGGACACAGAAACAGGAAGAGCTGCAAGTGATTTTTTAAAGTCACTGTTTCTCAAAGGTACTTTCTTGAACTTTTTTTATAGAAACTAACTTACCTAATCTTTGTATATATATCATATATATATATATATATATATATATATATATATATATATATATATATATATATACTATACTATATATATATATATATATATATACTATACCGATACGTGAGAGGCTAGCAGCTGATTTATCTTAAAACTATGAAAGGCTTTACCCGTTAAAGCTTTTAATACTCAATACTCCAGACAAGAGATGTTGTTAATGGCTTCTTTTCCAAGTCTGTTTTTCACATGTTATATAGCAAGCGATCATGATAATCCACAGATGAGTGCATTGAGCAAATTTTATTTAACACTGGATTAAAGTAACAACTGCATATTGCTTCCTTCCTAAGGTTAATTACAACCAACTAAAATAACATTTAGTAAGCACGTTATTCCATAACAAACCCTTTTTTTTCGTTAGAGCAATACAACTTTAACTATATGTCTCAAAGACGTCCAGAGTGGGTGGCGTCAGACCAGAGCCAGGAAATAAACAACAAGAGAGAGGTGGAGTTTGGTGGAGCTGAGTGAATGGTTTCGCTCAGCATTTAGTAAATAAACAGAACAGAAAATAAAAAGGTTGTACAAACAAACACAAATACAGGACATGGCACTCGTCGCCAAAACAAAAAGACAAACAAAACGGACTATAAAGACAAAACATGGTGAGCAGATATTTAACTACTAATTACTTTTACAATTACCTCCGTCTCCAATCCTGTTCTCCACTCACCGAACACACAACTCCGAGTGAGTGAAAACATGCAGCTTTTATGCAGCTGTACCGAGGCTTGATTGCTAATCAATCATTCAATTGGAGTCGCGGTACAACTGCATGTGAAGTAATAAAGTGCAATTCCCCGTGCTCACATATTATTACATTTTACTTGCACGTGAAGTGCTGTGCAATCCTCGCGCTTAAATACAAATACACATTTTAAACACTTGTGTTACACAGACCCGTTTATATCCCATGTACCAATGACTATACACCAACATTAACTCACAACACAAAATACACACAGGGGCGGGCACTTTGCCACACTATAACAGTATTTTAACTGCTTCTTTCTGCACTGTAGAAGCACTCTGTTTGATATCTTTGATTTAAGGGGACAGTTTATTATCAAGCTGCTGACACAGAACTAAACTCATAGCTGAAGGAGACTGCATCACTGATGCTGAGTTAAGGCAAGTGGTTATGCCAGGAGAATGGGTTGAATTACAGTGCACCACAGTGCATTAAACTGCGATACTGGTTCGTTTCTCAGAAGTCTCCATTAAAGACAATTGTGATATTCAAGCAGCACATGAAAAAATATATAAATAACAGTTACAGTTTTAAACTACTTTCTATTCCATCATAAACCCATCCAATCCAGCTGCATGTGAGATGAGGAGCTGAGTGAGCGTTGTTGGGTGCCACTATTTAATGGTTTTATTTTTGTTGTACCTGTGAGGTTTCACTGCAGCACACTCTTTGAAATTAAGCTAGCTCACAGTAATAAACAGGAATTATGAGCTATTATCTGTGGGTGCTGGTCCTGGAATCACTTTTATAATATATGTAATATATTGTAGCAGGGCATGGGCCCTGCAAGAGTAAAAATGTTTGTTTTGTGGCAGGGGCAGGGTGAAAAGTCTCCCTGCCAAGCTAGTTGTTTTTGTTTAATTTTATTGGTTAATTGTGTTATTATTTGTAAATTGTTTTATTGTTTTGGCATTTCTCTCGTTATTGTAAATTAGAGGCAACTACCAATATTTAAGGAGAGCAGTCAGTTTACTAGGGGCTGATGCTATATGAAGAGCCTGACTGTTTGTCATTTGTATTGCAAAAAGGTACTGTGTGAACCTTCTTTTATTGTACTTCTTTGTGAAATTGAGTGTTTTGTTTTGCTGTCAGGTAAACGGCCTAACTTTGCTGCAAGTTAGTCAGGGACCTCTTCATGTATAGTAAGTGCTCAGAAGAGCTAGCTGTTTATTTAGTTTTTTGATTTATTTTGGACCATTAAAAGTGTGCAATAAAACACTGAAAATCAAGTTCTGTTTCTGGGTCACATTTTTGTAGGGACACTGTGGCAAAGTGCCCGCCCCTGTGTGTATTTTGTGTTGTATGTTGTGTGTTAGTGTTGGTGTATAGTCATTGGTACACGGGATATAAATGGGTCTGTGTAACACATTTAGGCATGAGGATTGCACAGCACGTCACGTGCAAGTAAAAAGTAATAACATGTGAGCACAGGGAATTGCACTTTATTAATTCACGTGCAGTTGTACCGCGACTCCAATTGAATGATTGATTAGCAATCGAGTCTTGGTACAGCTGCATAAAAGCAGCATGTTTTCACTCGCTCGGGGTTGTGTGTTCGGTGAGTGGAGAACGGGTTTGGAGACGGAGGTAATAATAATAATTGTAATAATAATAATAGTAATAGTTAAAATATCTGCTCACCATGTTTTGTTTAGTGTTACTCCGTTTTGTTTGTCTGTTTATTTTGGCTACCAGTGCCGTGTCCTGTGTTTTTGTTTGTCTTACAACCGTTTAAATTCTGAGTGTCTGTTCATTTATTAAATGCTGAGCGAGACCATTCGCTCAGCTCCACCAAACTCCATCTCTCTTTGTTTATTTCCTGGTTCCTGTTTCTGGTCTGACGTCTCCCACTCCGGCCATATTTGTGACAGACACAAACCCAAAACCACAAAATAATGCCAATCTTGTCAATATATATATATATAACATCATAACATTGCTTCTCATTTGTTCCAAGCAATTTCACTTATTTCCCATCCCCAGCCTGGTCTAGTTCTCATATTGGTGTTACAATTGTATCTGTGATTGAGGCAAAATGTGTTCTGATTTAAAGAAAAGAAAAAGGAAAAGTATAGCAAAAACAGTTTCCATAGGTGATAGGAATTCAAATGTAATTACATACTGTATGAAGTGAAATGCTGTTTGCTTTCTACATTGTAATGAAGTAATCAGTCAATTCCATATAGTCAGTTTTTGCCGGCAGTGCAATCGCTTTGATTGAATTCCTCAAAGTGGGAAGCGGCTGCGTTTTAATTTGAATACACAGTACATGCACAGGTGACACGCTTTGATAAATATGTAATATGAAGAAACGTGATGGGATAATTAGATATGATATATATATATATATATTGTATATATATATATATATATCTGCTATATAATATATATATATATAGTATCAAGTTATATGCGTATCGGTGTACATGGTATGTAGTAGCAATTTTTTTTAACAATACAGATATTCTTACAACAAAATATTTTATAAAGTCAAGACTATTGATCCCTCGAACCGCAGCTGGTGTGGCTTTATGTATTTCTTCAATCTTTCCTGCGAGGGTGTGTTGGGTGCACTCCATGATGATATGTTGGATTGTTTGTTGCACTTCAACTGCATGTCAGTGATTGAGCAGCATTCCACTTGTTCACTAAGTAGGCACATCTCCCATATCCAGTTCGGAGATTATGTAGCTTGACCCAGGCTTTCCTAGGTAAGTTGAAGCCTGGTGTTTTATGATGTGGAATAACATCAATAGTCATTACAGTATACTTATAAGGAAACTCCTTAAAGAGATAACTATGTGGTGGAAATCCTTTCGGGGGCCAGCATGATGCAGTGCAGATGGTCTATTGCAGCGCTTACTAGCCATGGACCTTAGTGCATGCTTTGTGTTACTGGCTGAATGTGTCTCACACAATGGACTGACCTTTGAATGTGTTGATGCTGTGGCAAGTCTGGAGAATGCAATCGTATATTCTCACTTAACCCTAGTCACAACCGACATATTTCATTGTGCAGATTAAATAGCCAGAATGGATGGTAAAAGCAGAAGAGACCATTACCAAGTCATTAGAAATAATTTAGTTGTTCTTGTGTTTCCTGTGGCCAATGTTATAAAGGTTATAAAGAGACCCTGTGAGTGGGGAAGGGCTTCAGTGACTGTCAGTCACCAGGGGTCTGGTTTTTCAAAATTTTTAATCTGGGTAACAGCAATACATATTTTGTGATAGAGATTACTTTTATCTGGATCATTTTGAAAAATAATCATTACAAAATCCAGTGTTTTTTAAGTATGTTTTAAGAGGCCACTGTTTATGATATAACCTAATTTAACAAAATAAATAAGATTGTGGTAATAATGAGTAATACACACATTTGATTCTGTTTTATATTTTTTTAACAACAATCACACATCACTTTTAATGTTAGTGCACATATACAGTAACTATATAACCACATATAACCAAATAATGGTTATTTTATTTATGCCTAAGCAGAAATTAAATAACTACATCTAAATAGAATAAAAATAAATAATAAGGCTAATGAATCTTCAGCTATGGGGGCTGAAGTATCTACAACTGCCTTTCTTGGAAGGGGGCTTGTTAATGAAATCAGTATGATGGTCGACAGGTTGTGTTGTCATTACCTTCTGTATTGTCTTCACTGAAACAGCTCTGACTCGCCTCCACCAGCAACTGAGGATAGTCCTTGTAGTGTCTGCTATTGCGGTCCTCCAATGATGTCTGGTCCAGATCTGTAAACTCCCCACGTCGATGTGGTTTATTGCCAGTTTGGGGGTATTTGGCCTGGCTGTTGTCTTTTGTGGCTTTCTGCTTTCAATTGTTCCACCTTAACTTGATTTGATCCACGGTTTGCATCTGCCCAGACCCAGCAGAGTTCACTCCAGTTAAAATGTCACGCCATATTGCATTTTTTCTTTTGGTGTCTTGCCCAAGATTCCCTGAGCTGTTCTGCTGAAACCACCAACAATGACAGAATAAAGTCTCCGAAATTGGTCCCTTTTAGCATAAGTAACAGTAATCGCTTCTTCCTATATGCAATTTCCCCCCACATCTTTATTTCTACATAGCACACAAACACGCATTTCAAAATAAATAAATTGTTGAACATCGTGTATATAAAACAATAAAATGCTTTTTTTAAAATTAAAGCTATACCATTAAATAAATGTTTTCCTTTTTGCTTGCATGGATCCAAAACTTAAATAAATATGTAAATATTATATTATAACACTCTATTTTGACATATAGTGTGTGTTTACTATGACAATTCAAACAAAATATCGCTGTTCTATGATCATTTAAAAGCTAAATCCTCGTCCGCAGTAGGATCACAATAATCCTGGAATTTTGGATGAAAGTAATCCTGATCTCCTCTTTAAATTCTGAAAAAATCATGATTAAAAGTGCGATCAGATTACCAAAACGATATCCGGATCACAGTAATCCAATTGCATTTTGATGTTTTGAAAAATCCAATTTCACAATATAATCCAGATCAAACGCGGAAATCCGATTACCAAAGTTTTGAAAAAGCAGCCCCAGGAGGAGCAGACCAAGGTTGAACACTTTAAAATCTCAAAAATGAGTTGAGAAGTTAACCCTCACGAAAACTTTAAGTTCAGCACAGAAACCAGGACCGGAAGAAACAAACCTGGAAATTAAGTAATGATAAACTTAGGAAAAAGGCAGGAGACATGACTTTACACAGAGAGTAGTGAGGGTATGGAATGGGTTACTTAGTCATGGTGTTAAGGCTGAATCATTGGCATCCTTTAAGACTTGGCTTGACAATGTTTTTACATCAATCAGTTACTAGGAACCGGAGAAGCACTGACAGACTGAGTGACCTTATTGGGCCATTCATTAGTTCTGATTATTTTACTCTAGTTGTAAATAGATGGATGGTTGTGTTTGTGTGTTTCAGGTACGCTGGACAAAGACAGCGGGCAGCGCCTCAGACAAGTTCCAGGAGACGTCGATCTTCAACGAGACTCTGCAGATCCAAAACATCCAGAGGATACAGGGAGGCAGATACTACTGTAAAGCCGAGAACAGGATAGGGGTGCCTGCCATCAAGTCCATTCGAGTAGATGTTCAGTGTAAGTCAACACTGAGAGACACAACCAGAGTCCAAAACCGCCAAACCCCGGCACTGCAGTGCTTCCACAGTTCTACAATGAGAGAGAGAGAGAGAGAGAGAGAGAGAGAGAGAGAGAGAGAGAGAGAGAGAGAGAGAGAGAGAGCGAGCAAGTACAGAGTAAAAGTACAGGTTCAGGTTTATTACTGGTAGTCCTGAACCCTTATCTTAGTGACTCTCCCCACCCCACTGTATTCTCTCAGTGTGACACCTCACCCATCACACTACTATATTCTGTATCCATGTGGCCCTCTGGGGCCAGCTGGTGACACCCCACTGCTGTATCGTGTTAAAAAGCCGCCCAGGGACTAGTAATTTTAAGACAGTGGCCTGGATAAATAGTTTTAGCAGTAAGGAGTGAGTTTAACCACAAGTGACAGTAAACGCTTGTTCAATTTTCCTGCAACCACTTGGCCGCTCTGTGTGTGACATTAGCACTGGCTGTGGTGTAGTTAGGGTGCGTGTACAGCATGCAAGACGAAAGTCTACAGCAATGCTTCTCATTAACAGCCCAGCCTTTATTTTCAACGGGGAACTATTTATTTTAATCTGACATATAGATATATGTTGATATTTTTAGTTTTCAGATTTTATTTTCATTGTTCCTGCCATAACACTGTAAGGGTTTATGTGTGGTCGGGTAGTGGTTGAGGAGAAGTTACTTCCTTCACTCATAGGGTTGTGACAGGATGAGCATCAGTCAAAGAGAAAACAAACAGATCATCAGGGATGGAAATAAGATCCCTATTGAATAGCAGTTTGAAACATTCCTGGATTTTACTATGCGCTTAATAAGACATACCTGAAATTGTTACCTAAACACTGTGACTAATCAAGCTTGTAGTAAAACCTGGAATGGGTGAAACTGCAGTGCAATAGGCATCTTATTAAATCGCTTGAACAAAGAACAAGAATAAAGAACTTTTAAGGATGTTTTTAGATAATTGCTTTTTACACCTTTAAGACCACTCCACAGCAGGCAACAAACAAGTCGCCAGATTACAATATTTTTACATTGTTTGTAACATCAGGCCCTAAGTGCAACTAGAACGTCTTAGGAGTCTAGCAATGCCCATTTTGCTTTATTATGTCACTGTGGAGTTTCGCTCCCTCTCTCCCATCCTCTCTAGCTCTCAGGACTAGTTTCCCTTGTTCAGGGTGCTCACTGGCACAGACAGCTAAATTCTACTTAGGGGCCTGGTTCTCAAAACTTGCCTGACTACTTCTAGAGTACATTGCTGTTGAGCCAAAAAAGTATGTTGATATTGAGCCAAATTTGTGATATAGAATAGATTTGGCCATTTATAAATTTTATAATAAATTGATATGAATACTATATATATATATATATATATATATATATATATATATATATATATATATATATATATATATATATATATATATATATAGTAACAGAACTAAAAAGATTTGGACTTTTAACTAAGCTGAAAGTTGAAAATCAGGTAAGTCCTGTAAAACTATGGGGCTGCAAACTGGAGTTTGGTGGAGCGAAACATCTACTGCTGAGATGGACTTGGTCCAGAGACCTGATGCACAATACCCTCTGTACAGACTTGTGTGTACTGAAACACTAGCAGCTCCCCAGCAGTGGAGAGGTGATTATGCACACATGATGGAGCTGAAGGTAGTTCCAATAGAAAAAAAAAACAAGTACTCAATAAACAGATGTACGGACACCTCTATAGAACATGTACACTGCAAACGACAGATATATTGTGGCTAAAACCACTTTGCCTTTAAAGTTTTTCTGTTGAATCTAATGTGGCTGTAATGTCGCTGTTAAAGGGAAAGTACATATATGCTTTAATGGTAACACTTTAAGTGTCTCTGAATGCAGTGTAATTACATTGTAATTACATGTGTAGTTACTTCGTAGTTACATAGTGAATACCCAATCCCATGTGTACATAATGTAATTGTAAAAGACGGTAGCAACAGCCAACATTTTTCATCTTGTAATTAAGCATCTTGCTCCATCATTAATACACAAATATATGTGTTACTATTGTATAATTACAATGTTATCACAATACAGCTTGAGACACGTAATATGTGAGCTACTGCTAAAATCAATGGCATCATTTCAGTCAGCAATGTTTCCTAGCTCCCTTAATAAAAAGTTGTAGCTCTTAGAGTCTGTTAGTTGTAATTTAATAACATGTTGTTAATTTGATTAATCTCACCTAAGCCACAATAAACATATTAAAACAGCTCACTAAAATATAAGATAGAAGACAGCTTGTTTAGTAAACCCCTTAATGTAAACTGCAGCAGCTGTCTCTAGTGTTATTTTTAGCACTTGAGTGGAATAAATTAAAGTTATCATGCTGCTAAGTTTTCAGGAGGAATGTGTGATACTACAGTTGTATAACATAGTCATGTTCATTGTTTAATCAACTTAAAACATGCATGATTATGTAGTTAAGAACAGTGAGTTTAGATCCCTGCCATCCAGATAAACATCTCTCCACTGCTTATTTAAACAACGTTTCTGATGGAGTCCAGAGAAGCATTGTGTTAAAGGTGGCATGAGGCGGGAGGCTGATGGGCCCATGTTTTGTAAGCACACAGTGGAGTAGAAGACCAGTAAGCAGGTGAGGAGTTTTTTTATCATTCACCTCTATGAAAATCACTCTGAGATCCTGTCCATAAATTTGGAACTTCTGGACTTGATTGAGGTAATGCCTTTTTTTTTTTTACTGGTCTTTCTTTCAGCTCCCTCAGTAAACTTCAGCTGGTTCAAAATGTTGCTGCCCGAGTGCTCAAAAAAACACATGTAAACCAGCACCTCTCCCCTTCTTTGGATTCCAGCGCAATCTAGAATTGATTTTAAAGTTATGCTTTTAACCTACAAGGCCATCAAGACCCTTCATACATTTCAAACCCACTGCTACCCTACCAGTCTTCTATCTCTTCGTTCTTCGAACCTGGGTGTGCTGTGTGAGACCAGTTTAGTTTTTTAAAACGCTTTGGAATGAGCTTCGTTATGAAAGGCACTATTCAAGTGAAAAGTTGTTGTATCTCTTCTAAATAATTGAGATCAGGGACAGAGCTAGAGAGCTGAGAATGGAGTGTTTAGACTGGTGAACATTATTAAGGTGTAGGGTAAGGACAGTGCTGGAGAGGTGAGAATGGAGTGTTTTAGTGCTTGTGTGAGAGGGAAGGGAAGTGATGAAATTACCAATGCAGTAGTTTTGGGTGAATCACACAGTGTATTTACAATAAGTCACACGAGTGCTCATGGTACACACACATACACACACACTTTTTTTTACATTTATTCACAGTCAGTGTTATTGGTCTTGGTAGACCATAGCTGTCTGTCTTGCCTCTGTGGTGCTTTGTTTACTCGCTCTGGTCACTGGGTCTTCATCTCCCCAGCTCCTCTTCTCAATCCTGTAAGTTCCAGTGTATCCAGAGAAAAGAACACAATGACATCTGCTCTCTGTGTGTTTCCAGCACCTGTCCAAAATCTGACCTCTGCCAGGGAACTCCCGCTACTCAACACTGTTCCCCTTACAGCAAACAGCTATTTGGATATGCGTGTGACCTTACCCGGTTGTGGTATTGGTGTGACCCAAAACACCTGTGCTTCTGACCTTCCCAAGATGGCCGTCATAACCAGAACCTATGCTTAAGACATGCTGCATCTTTGTGGTCACACGAGTAGCTCCCTTTAGTGCCTCCACTTGTCGGGAAGCCAGATTTCACTCCTTTTACCTGTCCTTTTACAAGGCTTAGAGAAATCTGGGCTGATGCAGGGGCCTGGGTAAAACATTTTTTAACATATCGAAGGCCCCCTGACAGTCTGTGATCCACCTTACTTTCTCTGCTGCACTTTTCTTGGTCAGGTCAGTAAGGAGGGATGCCATTGACGCAAAGTCAGGAATAAACTGCATGTAATACCGTGCTAATCTTAATACTGACCTGACCTGATGTTTTGTCTTGGGAATGTGGACATCTAACAGTGTTTGTACTTTATTTACACACTATCCTCCTTCCCAAGACATATTCCTCTTTTCCAAATGAGCACTTACCCAGATTAGCCATGAGACCTGGTTTTCTTATGGATGTCAGTACTGCTGTCAGCCTCTATAAGTGCTCCGCCCATGTCACGCTATAGAGCACTGCGTCATCTTTGTTTGGCGCCGCGTACTCCCTGTGAGGCTGGAGTATCATGGACGTAAGTAGTTGAAAGGTTTCTGGCGCTCTGTGTAGACCAAAGGGCATAGTGCGGAATTGGAAAACACCCTGTGGAGTGGACAAAGGTGTCTTCTCGCGGGAAGTTAGTGTCAATGGTATTTGCCAATAACCTTTAGTCAGATCGAGTGTGACTATAAACCATGCTGATCCCAGTTGATCCAACAGATCATCTACCCAGGGCATGGGGTATGCGTTGAACTTAGAGAGGGAATTAACCGTCCTAAAATTGACACAGAAGCAAATGGCTCCAACTGGTTTGGTAATCACCACCGCACTGCATCACTCGCTTCTCCAAGCTCTAACATATCCTCCACGTCCCTCTTTATGATATCTCTCTCTGTCGTTCTGGTACCCGACATGTTCTTTCTCTCACCCTCATCTCTGGTTTTGTGATTTATTGCATGTTCGATTAAATTTGTTCTACCTGATTCCTTTGAAAAAACATCAGCAAATGAGTTTATTAACGTTTTGAGATCTCTTTTCTGTCCATGGTTTAGATTCTCTCCCCATGTCTATTTGCTGCTCAGTGGACGTACAGGGACCTTAATCAGCCTCAGAGGGGAGACGGGAGATGAACAATGTCTCTCTCTGTCTTAACAGATTGATATGATAAATTTGCTTGGCCTGGCATCTCTCAGGCTGCCGAACTTCATAGTTTACAGTTCCAATTTTTTGGATCACCTCAAAGGGCCCCTGCCATTTGGCAAATAGTTTACATTCCGACATGGGGAAAAGCAGTAACACCCAGTTGCCCGATTGGAATGACTGAATTCAAGCGTTTTGGTTATAACTTCACTCTTCAGCCTGTTGGGACATTTGTAAATTTTCCTGCACCATTTCCAGGCAGTTCTGTAATTTGAGCACGTATCTACAATATTGCGAGCTCGATTTTGATTTGATTCCCACCCTTCTTTCACCAAATCCAGAATACCCCTGGGCTGTCTCCCACAGAGCAACTCAAATGGGGAGAAGGCAGTGGAGGATTGGGGTACCTCTCTTACAGCAATCAGCAGGAAGGGAAGCATTTTAACCCAATTCTTTTTATCTTTTTCTAGAAAGCAGTTTAGCATCTGTTTTAGGGTCTTATTAAAATGCTCTACCAAACTGTCTATCTGAGAGTGGTACACCGATGTTCTAATTAGTGTATTTTGAGCAACTTGCTGTGAACAAGTTGGCTTGGGGGTGACGTCAGACCAGGAAGGGAATGGAGACAGTATTGCGATGCACATATTTAATAAATTATAAGAATAAACACTAGACAGAACACCAGCGCATTAACATAATAGCTGGTGTAAGGGCCAAAACAAAAGGACTATACAAAACACTCAAGGAGGACAAATGGCACAACACAGAACAGAAAAAACACTCACCACATACATCTAACACCAACATTACCTCTAACACACTGACCGTTTCACCACCCATGATCACCTTATTTACACACCTGTAGTTAGAGCCTTAATTATTTAAACATTTATTCAATTGACGGCTCCAGCCACATTCACATGTGTGTTTTCAGGGAGGATTTTAACTCTGTCCCTGCCACCCAATACTTTCCAGATGTACAACCCCATGCCTGGGCAGGGCTCTCACCCTACCACACTTGCACATTTGCTGAATGCACTCTGACATAAACAAAGTACCTTGGTCAGTGAGTATACTTTTCGATATGCCTAAGCAAGAAAACATTTTTACAAGTTTGTCTGCCACGGCATGTGCACTAAAACTGTGCATAGAAACAGCTTCAGGGTAATGAGTGGGATAGTGGCACATTAACTAAAATGAACCGGTACCCTGAGTCTGTACTTTTCCTTTTGCGGCCGTTAATTGGCATTCCGAACATGATGCCACATATTTCCATATATCCCCATAGATCTCAAGCCAATAAAATGTGGCTAGGATCCTTTCCTCAGTCTTTGCGTGGCCTAGGTGCCCTGCATACGGAATGCCATGGGCCAGCCTGAGCACCTCTGTCTGACAAGACTGTGGAATCAGTAACTGATGTGCCACCTGCTGTGCCTGACACTTGGGATACCCGATACAACAACTGATTGCTTATGGCTTAATACGGATACATGAGAGGGGTCGAATTGTCCACCATCCTCCCTTCCACTGACCGGGCCTGTTCTCTCAACACTTGTATTGAGAGAGCCATGTTGTTTGGAACCAGGTAGCAACCATCTCTAAGGAAGTGAGTGTCAGTGACGAAAGCACTAAAGAGCCATATTTGATTGTACATTTGACCTAAACCAGTTGCGATTTTAGCGTAACCTGAAACACTTGTGCATCCGACCTTCCCAAGATGGTGGCTACAACCGGATCCTATGCCTAAGGCACGATTTAACTTGGTGAGGTAACGTGAGTAGCTCCCTTTAGTGCCTCCACCTATTGCAAGGCCAGATTTCACTTTTACCTGTCTTCACCCCACCACGGCTTGTCATTAAGAATTCTCATGAAACTGTGTACTTTGTTGATATAAACTAGTGAATGTAATTTCTTGAAAACCAAACAAACTAAGGTTCTCCAGCATACTGTAGAAACCTCTTGTTTTGCTCAAATATGAAAAACCCCAAGGAACCTGCAAGGCAGTTTGAATGGATTTCTACAGCTATTCATCAGGGAAACCGTTACTTTCAATCTGCTAATTAGTTCTTGATAAATGTGGTTACAAAAATAACACACATTTGCTTCTTAAGAAAAGATCTACACCAACTTATTTTTTTTTTTTTGGTTCGATGTTAAATAGATTTAGTTTATTAACACCAGTGTTTGTACCTCTTGAAAATCAGTAGCCAGAGAGTATACAACTACACACATTCTCCTTTGTGTTAAAGTCTCCTGGGACTATAAACCCAACTACAAATATGCTACCAGATTAATACTGCAGAGGAAATCCTTTTGTACACAGCCCCTACAAGAGCCCTATAAAAGCTAAGTCTGGTCCAATTAATCCGGCTATCTGTGTTTATGCAGTAAAAAAGCAATTTGATTCACAAAAGATTTATCTGCTTTGGTTTAATATCCTCAGCCACTTTAACAATACACATGTATGACTGTTTGAAGATTCAGCTGATAAAAACAAAACAAAAAAACATTGATGGAACAGTTTTGTGTTTTTGAACAGTTTGAATCACTTATCCTCAGACAAGCAGGATCAAAATCAAAGAAACCATCCATTCTGCATCAAATATTATGGTCCTTAAAGGGTATATAAGGACCATTTTATTTTATTGTGTTACATTTTCCCATGTGTTGCTACAACTGTTTAAGTAAGGTGTGTGTATTTTTTTAATTTTTTTCTTTTTACATTTTGACCACTTTTTAAATGTTTTTAATTGCATTCCCTGCCTCGAGATGGCTTCACATGTACCTACATGGACTTCTCAGAACTATATTTCCTATCATCCTCCTGCTCATTGTTAAATCCATCTCAGTTGCATATGTGAGCAGGAAGATGATGGGAAATGTAGTTCTGGAATTTTAAATAGGCAGTTGCTGTTACAGATTCATATGCAAAAAAATAAACAACACAGAAAACTATTTGTGTTATATTTTAATGCATACATTTAATATAAACCACATATAGTGTCCTGGAAAAAGTGTTGGACATCTATCCAACCGTACACATTTGGTCCTTTGTTGGTCTAGCATGGGTGACACTGGAAAGCTGTCAAGATGTTTCCTCCACTGCATAATTCATCTCCATTCTTCAGTGCACCTGTCTGACAATCCGGTTCAGTACTCCCTCTGGTAGAGATGTTCTTAGGAGGGTATAGTCTGGCAGCTTGGGATATTTCTGATCTACCTAATTTACAGTAGCTCCCGACTATCACACCTTGTTCGAAGTCAGCTCTGTCCCTCAAGATTTTGGCTGTGGCTTTTATATCTGCAACCATCTGAGATTTGCATATCAGCAACACCAAATGTGGTGTACTGCATAAGATGCTCCAAATCATGGGTGGTCAGATGCTTTTTTCAGGACGCTATATATACAACAGCCTGCCACATTGTTTTATTTTCTAATTTGTCATGTTTATCTCAGAGTTTAATGAACTTAAAAACCATTTACTTTATAAAAGAAATATCTTAAAACAAGTTTGTGTTTTGCTCTTTCTTGAATTATCTTTTGCTTTTTATTCTGGGAAACACGAATTTCATTTCACTTTTTTCTTGCTCACTTTCTCCTGTAGTCTCCATAGTTGCTATAAATGGAATGCTTTTTTTTATCAACAGTTTCAACAGTAATGGCATCATCTACTACAACAGAGTAATCTGATTGTTTATAAATCCTGTGACAACATATAATAAGAGCACCAATATCAAACATCAATTTAAATGTTGGTTATCTGTTGTTATATCTCATATTATACACAACCTTTACAACCAATCAGATCACTGCGTTGCTGTAGGCTATGTCATGATACATTATGGCTTTTGCTTCCTGTAATAGATGGAACTACAGCAGCCATGGAGACTACAGCAGATGAGAGTAAAAAGCACAGATGTCTGGATTTATTGAAGTATCCGAGAATCAAGCAAAACCATAAGTAAGAGTACAAAAAACATGTTTACCTCCTGGCACATTACATTTACAAACACATTATCACAACAATACTAGAATCCTGCATTGGGTCTGTTACCTACAGGTGCCCGGTGGTGACCTGCAAAGTGTGTCGGGTTCAATTCGGAATGTGAACTTTTTCGCAGATTGCAGTTCGAGAGTGGGTCAGGTCTTAATTTGAATCACCAAAAACGTTTTCTGTCCTTTCAGCGTACTCATCTGTAACCATTTCCCAAATTAGAAGGTAAATGTACTGCTATTTCCTGCTCTAATGCAGGAGACGATTAGGGAGGAGTCAGCTGGCTAAGCAATGTTCTCAGTTTGTTTTTCCACTTGTTTGTACCACTTGCAGGGTTTATGTCATGCAGTGGATAATAGTTGGAGAGGTAAATCAGAAGTGTGGAATTCTTTTTGAATGAGAGCAAAGGAAAATAATGAACGTGACTGGATTCCTTGTTTTTCTGTAGGACAGCCACAAAACATTCAAAGCACAGGTGTAGCTCCCTTTCAGCTGGAGGCACAAAAGGAATAGACATGTGTTATAGTAAATTAAGTAGAGATAGTTAATATGTTACTATGTTAAAATATATCCAGACCACTAGAGCGAGTTACCACGCTGTATAGCTTATTGTATAAACTTAATCTGTGGAGAATGGTAGAGATAGAGTCATTTGACGCAGACAGTAGGTAAAGGACAAACACTTGCAGGTTCGGGTCGAGTTGCATGTCTTATTAAAGCGGGTCGGGTCGTGGGTAAGAAGATGGTGTTGCAGCGGGTTGCGGGTCCGGGTCGGAAGCGGGTCATAAAAATCGGACCCGCGCAGGACTGTGCTTTGGGGTGTGGAAGTAGCCTGGCTGGTATTGTATCTTTAAGATGACTTCATTAGTCATAGGGCTTCTTTCCTGAGCTCAGTTGTTCTGTTTGGATTTCCATGTATCTAGTTGTGTAAATATGCACCACAGGGCTTGTTTTATTGTTAACAGCAGTGTAGCTTTCCAGGACACTCTTCTGATCTAGATGTTTTAATGTAAAGGGGATTTTTTTTTCTTCTTCAGCTAAGACAAATTGAAATCAATCAGTAGATGTGAAATTATTCTTTTCCCAGGAGAAGCGCTTCTGATTATCTTGTTTTCAAGAGAGCCCAGCGGGACACTCTGGCAGTTAACACAGATCAAGGCATGCAGCGCAAACAATACTTAATTTATAATCAGTTACAAGACGCTATCAGTGCACTCCTCACATTGGTGGACAATTATATCAATGCTGATATTCACTCTTGTTTCTTGACAGGACAGTGCAAGGGCATTCCCCAGGGTATTTGATCCATGTTCACAAAGACATTTTCTTTTTTGATTAATATTGACATCTTCATGATCTGTAAATAGAACTATCAATAAAACACATACAAAGCATAATATGAAGAGGATAAGTCATTTATCATTCACATTACATTCTGTAATTGTATTTGAGGTTCTGGTTATTATAAAGGTATCTGTCTGTTATCATTAAGGCAGAGGGAACAATTATCATGTATTTGTTGATAGTATGAAAACTGGTTAATGCATATTCATGACTAACTAAAGCTTCCCTTCAAACACAATTTTATTTGGAATATTTTCTTTGGTACATTAAAAATGCTAGATTAGGAATTTGTTCAAATGTCTAATATTTTGAAACGCCTCAAACAGGAAAGAAAAAAATACACAAACACTTTGTATTCATATAGTATTATCTTTATAAAAGGCTGCAAACGGCATTGTAATTCTAACCACAAGCCTTCATACCCATGAAGGGTGCTTTGACAAATACTGCTTCTGTTTGCAGGAGTGGGACCAGCTTCTTTTTGCTTGATTTATGGGGCAAGACACAGGCAATCTAAACTGTGAGCTTGTTTTTTAACAAATGGGTGGGGCATCATTCACAAGCACATTCCATTCGCACATTATGATGCTCTATTGCAATTGGTTCTATAAGAATGTTTTATTTATTTTAAAATCTAGATTTGTGCATTAAAGTAACTGTGTGATTCCACTATAGCAAAGTGGCCTGTGCAGATTCAAGCAGTGGCACTCTCGCCTGTCTACGGATGCTGTTTCACAGTGAGCTGCTTTATAAAGACGTTCCATTATAGTTCTGGTAGATCTGCTGTATTACTGTTTATCCAGGATCAAGTCTAGATAACTCAGCAGACGAGTCTGTTTTACACAAAACATCTGCATAATCAATCATGCACGCAGTTCAGTTTGTGTAACCAATCTTAATCAAACCTCATATTGATATTTCCTACTGTGTCAGTTCAGGTAATCAATTCGTATTTTAGCCTGAATCTAAACAAATAAGTCAAAAACCGAACTCTATGCATAGATCCAACATCACTGGGCTTAGTTTTCTAAACTTTATTTTTTTCCTGTTATTTTTTTTAATTTTGCAGGCTTGCCTGTGTCAGATCTCAGGAGCAAAGCAGAATTGGACCTGGTCAGTACTTGGATGGGAGATCTCCAGTACAGTAGATACTGTCGGTGCCGCTTTAAAGGGATGTAAAAATATCCCCACTAAGCGGCTTTCCCAATTAAACAAGAGGCAGCTGAGACGACCTTAGTCACACTTTTTTATTTCTACATGAAATGAAAAATAATGAAATCTTATCACAAGACAAGGTACCAGAGATGTTGACTCGCCAACTTTCTTTGCCACAGCAGCCTGAGAAACCACAGGAGACTCCAGCAGCTCCTTCAAGAGCTCAACCTGGTTTACCCAATTTACACAACTCACAGCGTACTCACTGCACTGTGCTACGCTAAGCTGTCTTGCTCTGAAAAGCAATCTTCATTCATCATTTGAAAATACTGTATTCCAGTTAAATGAAGCGCTCTCCAAATTAAACAACATAAACAGCATTGGGAAGAACCATCTCCCTGAGTTGTAGCCCACAGCTAGTGCTGTCAGCAGGGGGCGCTCTGCGACAGATCTCACCCAGATCCCCATGCGCTGCATTGTTTTATAGAATACTGTTCTGTAGGAGGTGTCCTCCTTCAGCTGAGGTATTAAACATACCTAGAAACTTGAGAGTGTTCATCCACGATTTAGCAGTTTTGGGAAGTACCTTGATAACCTTGTCTGTACAATAGCACACTCTCCTGTGGTTGAGGCTCTTACCTTCCTGACATGGCCAACTACCCGATGATAATGCCCCATAACCTGGATATTATTGCTGTTGTCCCATGGCATAATTCTTTCAGAGGAGGAATCTTCTTAACTCCGAGGCCCTGGGCAAACTCCAGCACAACTTGCTAAGTGTATCTTTAGTGGGAATTGAGCCCAGGACCACCTGCACCAAAAACCAACAGTCTTACCAAAGACACTGCTCTGAGAACAGTTTTTATATAGTCAATGTGAATGGGTTTGGCTATGAAGTTTCCTCCTGATTATGACAGTACTTTCATCACAATACAGCTGGAGTTCTTTACAACCAGGGTTCTGTCACTCATTTCTCAGGTCTTCTGGAAACTATATTAACCGGTTTATGAACTCCAAGGTAAAGAAAGTGTGTACATTCCTTTATTTAAAAAGCATTCTTACCTTGTAAGCTGGTTACCATGCATTGATATGGTAAATATACTTTCTAATCACTTTGTGTAAAAATTACTGCTGTCAGAAAGAGGAGAAAAGTCCACATTTATCTAATCTAAAGTGAATAAAACATGTAACTTATGCAAAAAAAATAAAAGCTGTCCTTTCAATTACTGGAAAAATGAAGGTAAATTATATACAATACAACTTGAAGTAAATCGCTTGAATATAATATACAATAACTACTCATTGACTCTTCACCATAACATGGAGCACTCACTGATATTATTCAATATTATTGTTCCTGAACAGAATATATAGTAATAAGGATTTCAATTCGGCAGAATACAACAAACCTGAATAAAAGATCTGCAGATCCAAGTTATAGACCTGAAGCAAAGCAAATAATAACACTGTACACTCAGTCCTTTTTTTGTGAAGCCAAGTTACCAGATAGTACTTGGTCACCAGTTCTGTTCCAGCCCATGCATTGAGCATGAACCACCCTTTCTCATAGCAGGATATGGAAGGAGCAGTTGAGCCTCAAGTCTGCCCTGAACTAGAGGGCGCACCCTTTCTTTTAGAGTGAGGGAGAGTGCAACATAGCCTCCATGCTAGAGGAAGCAGCCTTCCACTTAGGGGTGAGGGAGGGAGCAGTTCCCCATGCCTCAAACCTGCCTAGGACTGGAGGTCAGATCCTGTACTGGCCGACTTTACTGTGCTGGTTCAATGTAACCCAACATTCCTTTTGTTTAATTTGAAGAAAGGAGTCATTCAGTCCTGTTGCAATGACTGATATGCTAGAAGAAAGGATAGGGAAGAAAGTGAGAGGGACTTGTAGGGACCGTCAGTAATTGAGCCTCAGAATGAGTTCACATGCCTATCTGTGAGCCTGCTGATGGGAAGAGCCTGCAGCGCTGTGTTTGTGTGAGGTTCAGAGAGGGCAAAGAAATGGAGAAGTTACTGACATTTAACAAATTACAATAAATAATCAAAAATCTTAGAAATTATGAGAAAAATTGTTTGTGTTTCTGGTTTGTAGTCTTGTCTGATGAAATCCTTGATGATCTCACACTAGAAGAGAATGAACACCCTTGTGGAAGAACACAGCAAACCATCACTCCACTAAAAGAAATCCGTTCTCACGCACAGACCTGTAATTTATTTCACATGTCAGCAGTGAGAAGTTCAGGGAGATTTGCATCGCATTTCACTTAAACCTTAGACTGCAGGCCAAGATTAAAAAGAGCTAATAGTCCAGAATGTAAATACTAACAAGTGCAGTGTGTTCGTTTAGGATTAGTGCAGTTAGTCAGAGAACATGATGCATCTGCACAGCATCCTCACTCCTCACTGGCACTGCCTCCAGAACTCTGACACTGTTTCCTTTTTAAAGATCAGATATATCTGTACTGAGCTTCTTGTTGGTCCAAAATGATGGTGCATAGCATAAATAATCCTAGGAATGTTTTAAAATCTACATTCTGAAATTAATTAGGGTTTTGGATTGCTTTAAAGACTTATTTTTTACAGTTTAGCCTCTGCAACCTTTTGGGCCGTTAGTTTTCATGTGGTTTGAGGTGCCTTGACACAAAAACCGATTTGAAAGTTGAAATGTGTTGTTTTTTTTGTTGTTCACCCAACATCTTACATTACCAGTGTAATGAACTCTCTCTGGCTAGCTGGTTATAAGCAAAATGAGTCTGAAATCTCTTTTAGAGCAGCAGGTAGCTAGCCTTTGAACAATTAGTGTTGGGTTTTAGGAAATCATCCTTTACTCTTCTAAACTGATCTGTGTAGGTTAGTAATCCCTGGGGATAGTTAAATACACCAGAGCCTGGTCAGCATAATGTTTGAGCTAAGAGGAAACTGTTAGTTTAAGAGGAATTATTTAATAGAGAAATGTTAAAGTTATCCTCAACGTTCACGGTAGGGGTGTAGTGTAGAAATGTAATATATAATTGACTCATTGATGGAGAGAGAGGGGGAGGGGGTAAGGAAGAGGGAGAGAGGAAAACATTGATGATTATCAATAATATTCAGGGTGTGGAATATACATACATATCTATAAAGCATGCATGACTTAAAAAAATACTACTATTTAACTGTAGTGCAATGTATTAAACCATGAATCTCAGCCAATTATTATTATTATTATTATTATTATTATTATTATCTATAATAATAATAATCGTCTGCGGGCAGAGGTCCCTTATCCAGGGCAACATTTAAACAATATCTGTTATTTGAAATAAACAAAATGTTTTACAAATCTTGTTCAGAACTGAATTTCTTTAGAAGAGTAATACTTGAAATTATATTAAAATACATGTAATGGAGCATATCAAAGTTTCAAAGCACGTTAAAATGTAATATATATATATATATATATATATATATATATATATATAGTGCCTTGCAAAAGTATTCAGACCCCTGACCAATTCTCTCATATTACTGAATTACAAATGGTACATTAAAATTTTGTTCTGTTTTGATATTTTATTTTAAAACACTTAAACTCAAAATCAACTCCTTCCACTCCTGATTACTGATCCAACTGTGCTCACTGGGATATCCAAACACTTGGATATTATTTTGTACCCTTTCCCTAATCTATGCATTTGTATTACTTTATCTCTAACTTCTGTAGAATGCTCTTTGGTCTTCATTTTCCTTCAGATTCACAGCCTTACCAATGATCCTTCAACAGTGGGGTTTATCCAGAAAATGTGACAGCAACTTTAATGGTTCACAGGTGGAGGCCAGTGGTAAGGTAATTGTGTCCTCGTTAGGGCAATTTCTTTCATCGGTGCAAACAGGGAGCTTCCACAGCACAGGGGTTGAATACTTATGCAAGAAAGATATTTCAATTTTTTATTTTTCTTAAAAATATTTCCCAACATAAAACCAATGTCACCTTACAATAATTGATTCTGAGTTTCAGTGTTTAAAAATAAAATATCAAACAGAACGAAATTTCAATGTACCATTTGTAATTCGGTAATATGAGAGAATTGGTCAGGGGTCTGAATACTTTTGCAAACCACTGTATATATGCTTGAATTGTGAAAAAAATAATGTATTAATTTTACAGATCATTGTTTTTATTATTGTTTTTTATCCTCTCAAAAATGAATGGTCACGATCATTCTTTAAAACAGGCTTCAATGAACTAAAGAAACATATTAATCAAACATGAAACACAAAATATTTTAAGCATAATTCAGCTATACAGTATGTTTGTGTACCTAGTGCATATAAGTGACTTTGCCTGAATATGAAATTAGAAAATAAGTTTGAGAATTCCTTGCAAATTAAATAATATCATATTTAAGTCAGGATCAATGCAATGGTCAATGCAAGGTCCACATAATGATACGTGTGTGTGTGTGTGTGTGTGTGTGTGTGTGTGTGTGTGTGGTGTGTGTGTGTGTGTGTGTGTGTGTGTGTGTGTGTGTGTGTGTGTGTGTGTGTGTGTGTGTGTGTGTGTGTGTGTGTGTGTGTGTGTGTGTGTGGTGTGTGTGTGTGTGTGTGTGCATTGTGAGGAGTGCAGGAGACAGCAGCAGTTAACAGCCACAGTGTTTTTTTGAGTGAGCACTGGGAAACCTGTCAAATTCACAATTATACAGAAAGAAAACCTGGCATTGGAAAAGCTGGGCATCAGCTAAAAGTTGTATTCCACAGCCCATAATGATTACCTGTCAAAACAATGCAGACTAAAGTATGGTATAGTTATTTGTAAATCTCACTTATCCCAAGTATCGTTCAGTGGAAATGAAGTTGGCATCCGAGGAAACATTTAGCTTCCCATTACATAGACACCTTCACCTTTCCTCTCCTTCACCGAGCTGTGCTAATATGAGCGGAGGGACTGCGATGGAGGGAGACAGTGTTGTCTAGTGATTAGAGCTGAGGGGCTGGAAGGAAGGCAGTGTGGAAGGACTGGGAAGCAGGCAGTGGTTACAGCTGAGTGACTTGCGAGGGATGCAGTGTGATCTAGTGGTTAGAGCTGAGAGATAGGAAGGGAGGCAGTGTGGAAGGACTAGGAAGCAGGCAGTGGTTACAGCTGAGTGACTTGCGAGGGATGCAGTGTGATCTAGTGGTTAGAGCTGAGAGATAGGAAGGGAGGCAGTGTGGAAGGACTGGGAAGCAGGCAGTGGTTACAGCTGAGTGACTTGTGAGGGATGCAGTGTGATCTAGTGGTTAGAGCTGAGAAATAGGAAGGGAGGCAGTGTGGTCTAGTGGGTAGAGATGAGGGACTGGGATGAAGGAAGTATGTTCTAGTGCAATGGTAGTGACAGGCTTGTAATTGGAACACACTGGCAGTAACAGTGCTCCCTCAATCTCACCATCGTAATGTATTATATCTGTTTGTACCACTGAATCACGGAGAAATTAGAAATTATGATGCTCCAGACTGTGACTAAAATGGTTGCAACTACAAAAATGGTTTTTACATGGATAGGCACAAAAATGCTGCCTGTCCCTTTAAAAGCATATATTAATGAGACATAACATGTGTGAGTGCTGTTTAAATTCCCTGTAATGCAGCAAAAAGCTCAATAACTAACAAGTGAAAATGTTATTGTACCAAGCTGAAAAAAGTTTCTAATAAACCAACATTATCTTTCACCAGTCAAATCGTATAGTGCCTAAATTAAGTTTTGACTCATCGTGAACGGTCTCTGTTGCATCTTGAATCTCAGATATAATCGATTTAGTTACATTGTTTACTGTCATGAGCTAATACCATCTCTTCAGCCAAACAAGCAGGCACGGCCAAAGAGTATTGTTACCATAATGAAAAAACATAATGTATCATGAGTTTTGTACTAAAGCAGGGTCAGCTGTTGCAGGGAAAAAAAAAAGTTTATTTGTCAAACTGACCATTTTAATAAATGTGAAAGCAGAACCCACAGAAATAGTTGGGACTATAATTAGGAAGTGTACTGCTGAGAAGACAAAAACAAAAAAATTAGGGGAATAAAAAACGAAATGTACAGCCACTTGATTGCAGTAAAAATAAGTTGACTGTGTTACATGCTGTCAGATCAGATTTCACTAACACTGAGCATGGGAGCTGCAACATGCTATTTCCACATTACAACACTTGCACAATATTTAAAATATAAACATGCTGAGTTAATTGCAGTCAGCTGCATAGATTAAACATTCAGCAGAATGAGGCAACAAACAAGTGGGTACAGACACTAAGGAGTGTGGAATCGTGGTTAGAGCTGAGTGACTGGGGGAGGCAGTGTGGTATCATGGTTAGAGCTGAGTGACTGGGGAGGCAGTGTGGTATCGTGGTGGGAGCTGAGGGACTGGGGGAGGCAGTGTGGTGTAGTGGTTAGAGCTGGGAGTAAGGGAGGCAGTGTGGTATCGTGGTTAGAGCTGAGTGACTGGAAGTAAGGGAGGCAGTGTGGTATTGTGGTTAGAGCTGAGTGACTGGAAGTAAGGGAGGCAGTGTGGTATCATGGTTAGAGCTGAGTGACTGGGGGTGGCAGTGTGGTATCGTGGTGGGAGCTGAGTGACTGGGGGAGGCAGTGTGGTATCGTGGTTAGAGCTGAGTGACTGGGGGGAGGCAGTGTGGTATCGCGGTTAGAGCTGAGAGACTGGGAGTAAGGGAGACAGTGTGGTATCGTGGTTAGAGCTGAGTGACTGGGGGAGGCAGTGTGGTATCGTGGTTAGAGCGGAGTGACTGGGGGAGGCAGTGTGGTGTCGTGGTTAGAGCTGAGTGACTGGGAGTAAGGGAGACAGTCTGGTATCGTGGTGGGAGCTGAGGGATTGGGGGAGGCAGTGTGGTATCGTGGTTAGAACTGAGTGACTGGGAGTAAGGGAGACAGTGTGGTATCGTGGTTAGAGCTGAGGGACTGGGGGAGGCAGTGTGGTATCGTGGTTAGAGCTGAGTGACTGGGGCAGGCAGTGTGGTATCGTGGTGGGAGCTGAGGGACTGGGAGGAAGGTAGGCAGTTTAGTATAGTGGTTAGAGCTGAGTGACGGGGAGGCAGTGTGGTATCGTGTTTAGAGCTGATGGACTGTGAGGAAGGCTGTGGCTTAAACATTAACTTTTCTTTCTCCAATCCCCCACTCAACTCCCTCCATCTCCCTCTCACTCTTTTTCAATTTCAATTTCAAATAAGGTTTATTGGCTTGACAAGTTTATTCAGGTTTTGCAATTACAATCAGGACAAGTTAACAAGAACCCAGAGCATGTTAAAACATGCATGCTATTATACATAATACTGACAATTACAAACATTACGTGCAGCAATGTCCCTCAAGCTGTGACAGGCAGTCACATACTCAGCAGCTGTTTTCTCTACATTTCCTAAAAATAATTGGGAACCTTTTTCATCTTTACATTCGATGAAGTCAATAATCTGACAACTGAATTTGGGAAATAATGTATCCCTTACTGTGATGTTATTGCAGAATCGAGCAAACTCAGGTTCTGTCTCCCCCATTTCACACTGGTTACACAGCCTTCTCTCGTTAATGTTTCCAAATTTTTTGCTTTTTGGTCAGGATTACCCCCTCTCCCTCTTGCCCATCTCACTCTTTATCTATGCCCCTCTCTCCCATTCTCCCTTACCCACTCTCTCTCTCTATCCCTCTGATTATCCCTTTCAATCCCCTTACCCCCTCTACCCATCTGTCAGTTACTCCCCTTCTAACCCCTCTCTCCCTCTTTCTCATTCTCCCTCTACTCTGCTGTCTTTATCCCTCTACCTCTTATTTATTCCTTCTCTCTCCCTCTCACTCATTCTATCCTTCTATCTCTCTTTATCTCGCCCTCTTCCTGCCTTCTTCCCTCTCCCCCTCACCTTTGTCTCCCTCTTTTTTCCTCTCTATCGCTTTATGTCCCTCCCCTCTTCCTCCTTTCTTCCTCTCCCCCCTCTCGCCTCTCCCCTTGCGGTTGTCAATCCCACCGCACACTGCCAGACATGTCCTTGTTAATCCTGATGAAAACTCAGGCTTCTCATTTCTAGTTTGTTAGGTTTCCTGAAAGAAGATAAATTTAATTTCTAAAAGACCACCTGAGGGATTTCTCTGATCTTGTTTAGTTTATTTAATGTTATTGATTGATTGAAATACTTAAACCAGGAACATCACTGAGAGATGAGATCCTGTTCTCTGAGCAGAGCAAAAGCACTCATAATCTTGTACTAAACACAGCCTGGAACAACCAACAAAGACACATGGGCAGAGTGCAGAGGCTTATTATAGATGCTGATTTTAATGAGGATTTGTAAGAAATACTGTACTGTGGGCGTTCTTTAAGAAATTTCTGATTTATTAAAATACTACTTTAAGAATGTGGATTATACGTTTTCACATTGCTGGTTTGAATGACACTGTTTTCATTGTTATTGGTGTTGGAATAATTTTTTGCTTTTGAGATCTTTCACAGAAAATCATAAACCTTATTATTTGATATATTTCACTGTTATGGAGTTTATTGTTGTATTATTAGTAGTGGTACTTGTAGTAGTAGTTGTAAAGAAAATCCATAACTGTGCAATATTAAATAACAATAAAAAATAATATATACCGTTATACAATTTCCAACTCCCCAACTGTGAAAGATCAAATAAAAATGTGATTATTGATTCACAGTGCAATATAAAAAAGTGGAGGATATGGAATGATTGTTTGTGGAACACAGTTTGCTATATAGTTAATGTGTTTACATTCTCCAGCCTGGATTTACAATGGTGGGAAACCCTGCACCCAGACTTGTTATTTTTCTAAAAATCCGAACATGAGCAGTCCACTCGGCCCATGAGTGCCCATCATATAGTTAAGGTTTGGGTTTGGGTTAGGGTTGTCAAGTCGGGTCTTAATAGATCCCAACGATTCACATTACATGCCCGCTCCACTCTCTGCACAGAAGAGCCTCCTACTGTTTGTCCTAAGTCTGTCTCCAATTAACTCCCAACTGTGTCCTCTAGTCCTGGTTTCATTGCTGAGCTTGAAGTATTGGTTCACCTCGGTTATGGGTAAGACTTTCAACAAGTTCCACTTAATACGTCTCTGTTCTACTCTAAGTAAATCCAAGAAAAAGACCCATACAGGACCCTATCATTGTTGCCTGTTCTCTTTGGCAGTTATTCAGTTGAACACATTAGACTAATATCTGGCTGGATAAAAAGACAGACCAGTGATAGTAGATATTGCAACACTGATATTCCAACACTGAAATCTATGTGACTACTGAGCTGTAGCAGGGCTTTGTTGTACACACAGAAACACAGACAGATTCTCAGGTTCTTGTATTGTGTTTTGTTAAAGCATTTGTGCACTGTTGTAGATATGGATTCAAAACACTATGCTGTGTGGTATTGAAATATTACTGCACTCTTCCATTGAAGTATTTCCGCATTGTTGCACACCTGAACACTATTCACACTGTTGTATTACAATGATCTTTCACCTTGTCTTGTGTTGCATTATGGTAATCCTGTATCAATGCACACCTGGACTCTGACTCTACTCAGTGTTTTGTTAAAATATTTCAGCACTCTTGTTTCTTGCATTGATGCTGATGTGAACGCCATGCTTTGTTGTAATAAAGTATTTGTGTTTGGTTGCAGATCTAGACATGCCAACCCTGACCGTTCACCAGACTATCAGTGACGTGCGCGGCAGCTACTACCAGGAGAAGACCGTCTTCCTTCGCTGTACTGTGAACTCCAACCCGCCAGCTCGGTTCATCTGGAAACGAGGCTCTGAGGTCATCACACACAACCAAGACAATGGCGTGGACATTTACGAGCCTCTCTACACACAGGTCAGTGAGGAGGGGGTGCAGGGGACACAACACAAACATTGATACAATACACACTGATACACAATCACAAAAACACTGATACACATTCACACAAACACTGATACAGTACACAATGATACACAATCACACACACACTGATACAGTACACACTGATACACCATCACACACACACACACACTGATACAGTACACACTGATACACAATCACACATTCACTGATACACTGCACACACTGATACACCATCACACACACACTGATACAGTACACACTGATACACAATCACACACTCAGATACATTACACACTGATACAATCACACACTCACTGATACACTGTACACACTGATACACCATCACACACACACTGATACAGTACACACTGATACACAATCACACACACAGTGATAAAATCACATACACACTGATACAGTACACACTTATACACTGATACACAATACACAATAACACACACACTGATACACAGTACACACTGATACACAATCACATGCTAAATCATACTGAGACACGCACACAGCAAAGGGCTCTTCATACGCACTTCCTAAATTTGGGTCGCTTTTACTCCAGACTTTTCATTCCAGACTGTGCAGATTTCAGTAACTCGTGGTACCTTTTACTTTTCTTTTTTCCTCTTATTCTAGCGAACATTAAAGTTTGCCTTTTGAGAATGACAGGATGTGGTGCAGTATGTTTCCTCAGTCTGTCAGCATGGTGTCTCATTAGCTGGCAGACTGGTCCTCTGTGCTAGATTGACATTGAGGCAGGCCCCCAGGTCTGCTGACTGAGGATGGTAAAATAATTTCTCAGCTTGGGAGACAAAACAACGGACTTCTAGAGATGCCCATTGCTCGGTTCAATGGAAAGTTCAATAGAAAGATGAAGGTGAATCACACAGCGTAAGGTTTGGTTTTTTTTAGTTGATTGCGGCAGTGCAACTTTGTCAATTAAAGATAACAAAAAGAAAAAAAAACATGTTATGAAAAGAGATTTTGTTTTAAAGTAAGATGAATGGCAAGTTTCTCAAACCCCAGGGCCACAAGGGGCATGCAATTTCAGCTGTAATTTAAACTTTAAACTTTGATGTTCTGTTGAGGTTTTCCATTTACTGCCTCACAGCTGTCATAATTGCAGGGGGGGGGGGGGGGGGGGGGGGGGGGCAGAAATTACAGTTGCACACCCCATGGATCAGTTTCCAGGATCAATAAATATTCTGTAAATGGTGTAACATATCAGTTTATGACTTCTTAGAACCCCCCAAAATAAATAAAGTAGTTTAATTCTGGTTTGGATAGTGGATGTGTTTATCTTTTCTGACAATTTGGAGCAAGCAAAGGCCAGTAAAACCCATTATATAACTCAAGAGCAAGAAGTTCTGTGCTGTTTATACTATCTATTATATGTGTTTTATTATTATTATTGTCAAAAGTAAAACAAAAAAAATCAGTAACATATTATCAGTAATATTTAACAGATTACTTTTTGGAGCCAGTAATCAGTAGTATATTACTTCTTTAAAGTGATATTAACATACCTTGGTGCTCATGGAGAACGTCTGTAGGGAACTTCTGCGTTTGTTTCTATTGTAAGAACCTGTTTCCCTTTGTGTAGTTAACAAGACGGCAGTTGTAGTTAAAATCTCTCTCTTTCTCCTGCAGGGTGAGACAAAAGTTTTGAAGTTGAAAAACTTGCGGCCACAGGACTTTGCCAACTACACATGCCAGGTGTCTGTGCGAAACGTGTGCAGCATCCCGGACAAGTCTATCACTTTCCAGCTCACCAACGCCACCTGTAAGCCCACATTATTATTATTATTATTATTATTATTATTATTATTATTAACCGTTAGACAGCCAGTTGTGCTGGAATTGTCATCTTTTACGGCTGGTTTCATGCTACCGATCAGCACTAATCTTGGACTAACTAATGTTATTTTAGGTAAAGTAGTCCAAGACTAGTGCTAATCAGGGTATTTGAAACCAAAATTAGTGTATGAATGTCTGGATATTTAATATTCAAAGTTGACCTTTCAGATTGCACAGATGATTGCAAATAGTGAATGATTGGTGATGACGGTTTCAGAGTATACTGTACACTGTTTCAGTTTGCCATTCGTGCTATTCAAATTCCATGAAACGCGAGGCATTTCCTGGAAACTTTTTCTGCTAACTTATGACACTTGTTGGTGGTGACATTTTTAGGCAACTGTAACCATGTGAGTTGTTCAAGCCACAGTATCTGAAAAAATCTTGATCTGAGTGAAAGTTGTTGGAAAATGACCCCTACAACAAGTTGTTTAAACGATGCCTGGTGTTACGTTCTGGTGCACAATTCCCACCCTCAATATCTGGAGCCCAACGGGTCTTTGCTCCACCTGTACCCTAAATTACTTAACTGAACCATTTAACTTCAGTCCTTAATCAGTTCATTATTTAATGAGACGTGTAAAACCTGGAGGACTCCGGACCTCCAGACCCACATTTGTGTACTGCCAGTGTACAGTATTAATGCAATATTGTCAGCATAACCAACATCTCAGATGCTGGCAAAGTAAACAACTGTGTTTAGTTTTCTTGGTTCAATAGCATAAGAAATATTCCAGAATATGTGTCTATAATTACACAGTAATTACACTGTGATTGCAGATGTGGTTACATAGTAATTGTATTGTTAATACACAACCTTGTGGAAATACTGTGAAATAACAAAAGACTTTTGTAACTCGTGTTTTGTGTTGTCAGATTAATTACTGTTCTGTTACAGTGTAAATTAAGAGACAGGTAACTGTATAATTTTACACCTTGAGTCTCTTCCGTCCCCAGGGTTTTTGTTAGTTGCCTGAATTTGTCAGGAATATTTAAGACTGTGTTTTGCTGCCAATGTCAGTGACTTAGTGTTTGTGTGCAGGAAAGCAGCTATGTGCAGGAATGCTTGAGAACGGAGCACTGTGGCTGCAAGGGATTGGGTGATTGATCATTCGCAAAGCAGTAATACAGGCAGTGTCTGCCGTTTCAATGTTTTTGGTGTTTATGTACACAAGGGTACAGTTTCAAAGATTGTGCCTCCAAGCCAGGGAGATGCAACTCATTTGAATGAATGCCGGGAAGTGTCGTCTTCTACAAAGGCAGAAGTTTTTTTTTTGTGTGGTGTATTTTCAACATGTTTTATTTATATTTTCTTTTGTTTGCTCCAATGCTGTTCTTCCTGAATTCTCCTCTAAACTCATGCCCTGTAGTTCCTACTCGTTATGTCCCTATGAACAAGTTCTGTTCTGTTCAGATCATGATGACCCCAGGCAAGGAGCGGTTTCCTGGGTCAGGTCAGAATGAAAACGGGGTAGTGCTTGCAGGGGATTTAGAGGAGCTGAATGGAATGTGCCTGGAACTGGGGAACACTGAGAATATGAGGAAGCAAGAACAATCAAATCACAAGAGTCGAAGAGACTATCACATAATGCCAAGGCTTGTGTAAATAAAATTGACTGTAATCCTTTCTTGTCCTGTAAACTGTTTCAGGTTTTCTATTATTATTATTATTATTATTATTATTATTATTATTATTAGTAGTAGCTATAGCAGAAACACTTTCAGGAAAATGCCCATTAACTTTAGGGGCTTCTGAGAGAGAGCAGCAGTTCTCATGTACAACACAATAGACAGGGAGGGGTTGGGCGAGACAAGAGTCTGTCATCAGATTTTAAAAACACAGAAACTCACTCAGACCATTACACTGAGGTCTCTTTAACAAGCCGTTGGATGAAGCACTCCCTGTATGCCATTAATCAATGGGCTGTAATTATATGAGAAGAGATAGAGCCAATTAATAACACATTCGCCGACGAGGCGCCTAAACTGTGATGATGGCCAGGGAGATGATGAACAGCTGTGAAAAATTAGCAAAACAAAGATGTTTCCAGACTGCAAATCGTGTCATTCCCACCTCACTCCTTTAAGAGAAAACAGAAAGGACCAGACAGGAGGAAAGATCATTAAACTACCCTCTTCCCAGTGTAATGGACAGGGTTGTGTGATACATGGTGTTATGAATCCTGTCCCCTATCAGTGAGATGAGATAAGGCTCAAAGCTGTAAAACCATGAATGCAGGCAAACCTTGCATAGTGGTTAAGATAACTGCTTGTGGTAGAAGGGGTTGCCGTTTCACACCCAGCCTCTGCCCTGTT